>NC_063436.1:37339546-37515411 GCF_020379485.1 Brassica napus
GTGTTTCGAACCATTAATCATAGAAGTAATAACGGCTGCAAGAGCTGCCGTGAAGTTCGGATCAGTGGTGAGTGCTGTTATTGTATTAGCCACAGCGTGCGGCTGCGAAAAGGCAGCTGATGGAGAACAACCGGAAAACTGCAACCCCGAGAACTTGGATTGGTTATACAATGCCTGACCTATTACATGAGGTAACATACTCGGGGGTATATTCGTCATTTGTTGTTGCTGTGGCCGCTGTATCAATGCGTTGTGGTGGTTGTTGTTGTTAGCGGCCGCTGTCGAAGGGGAGGAGTTGGAACCATTAGGAGATGGAGGTGAGTGGGTGAGGTCTAAGGTGACGGTAGGGAATGGAGCGGAGGCTGAGATTGTGGCCATGCTTGTCGAGCAAGGAAGAACAGCCCTAGCTAGTAAATTGGTAGGGTTCATCATCACATCGTGACTAGACATTGACCCGGATAGTAACATGTTAGCCGCGGCCGTGGTTGTTGAAGCCATCGCCACTGCTGCTGGCGGCAATGGATGGTTGTGGTTTCCCTCGTAGGTCGTTATCAGGATCGATCTGTCTTCCGCACAACGTTGAACCTATAAATATATATCATGAGGAAGAATACCATTAGCCCATCAGTCAAACACATATACTTTCGACATCTCTAATGAATTTACACAAGAAGTCACGAATCTAAAGGTATATTTTACCGAATTCTAAAACTAACTCAAATCTTTTGTTGCGTTCCGTCTTCGGTTCACAAAAATGCACACTTCCGGCTTGGAACCCAAATTATAACACATAAAGGACATTGATACAACCCATGAAGTTTCATGACAGTCTCCAAAAATAATTCGGAACTGTACCTAGCTAGCTAGCTTGTATTATGCTTATATGCATTTTATTGTTGAATACAAAAGTTATATATATATACGTACTTGTTTGCGAACGGGGCATCCCGTGATCATCGTACAACGGTAATAAGCCCGTGGACAAGGATTTCCTTTTGCCATCTTCTGGCCATACTTTCTCCATTGACATCCATCGCTTATCTATAAGAACATAATTACAAACTTAATTAGCGCGTATACTTTATTTTGTGATACAAGTGTAATTAATTTTTCCGTTAAGTACTTACCATAGGAGCTTCCGAGCGGGCACGAACGGAGACACGAGCTTTCCTCATGATAGCTTCTCCGGGTTGATCAAACGTACTATTATTCACTTTCTGAACTTTGTTAGACTCGGTTTCGGGGCTTTCTTCACGTCCAAGTCTCTTTCCGTCCCTAACCTCGTTATTACGCCTCTCGGCCGCAGAAGAACCGCCTGAACGAGTTCTATCTTCCGTTGAAGAATTTGACACATCCTCAGCCTCGCCAGGTGCTCTGGAAGGGACTAGATCGAGGAACTGCCTTGGTACTATAGTCTCCTCATGATTTTCAGTAGCCTCTATTGCCTAATAATACTGGTTTGTCAGTGTTGAATTAATTGTCTAATCATTTAGAGAAAATGCCATTTACTTGGGTTAACCCTCTCAATTATTTAATTACCTTGTTCTGTTGTTTTTGCTGCTGTTGCATTAATGAAACAATATGCATCTGAAGTGAAGTGTAACTATTGCTCGCTTGTGTAAGCAATTCTCTTAGCTTTTGGTTCTCTATGGTCACTTTCTTTAGCTCATCTTGTAACTTAATTGACTGTGATTAATATTTAAAATACAATATTAACTAAACCGGATTCATTCGCCTATAAACCAAAAAATATTGATTGCGAACGTGCTAGAAAATTAAATTACATTTACCTCATTTTTTGCACACTTATCTTCCATTTCGTAAGATTCTTCGTCGTCGGTCACTGATTGATCACTCCTGGTTCGAAGATTCAAACCGGTCTACTCAAAAATAAATTCACAAAATTAAAATTTGATGAATATTTCATAAATAGTAAATTTTGAAATCCGTATTTGACTTTCATATTATGTCGTAGACATTAACACAAACCTTTATGTTACAAGTTCGGTTTATCATTTAAATATCAATTATAGAATACGAGTTATTGATATTTTCAAACTTACATGTACGTCCGTTCGATCATCTTGTACCTCCTTTTTAACACAAAATCCAGCGTCCTCTAGGTAACAAACCCTAGATTTCTCGTCGGAGAAAAAATCTTCGCCGGGAACTGCACAATCGTTTTCACCGGCGACGCCACTCGATATATCATTATCTTGACGGTCACAGATACCAGAAAGACTCACTGGAAACCTAAAATCTCTGGCGGCGTTGGATATTTTGGTCTTGTTATCGTCAACGTCATCTCCAGTTGTAGACATCGTCAACGGAGTCGAGAGGCGGCGATGAGTATAATTTTTTTTGAAACGTTTAGGTATTACGAGATCGAGAGAAGATGAATCAAGAGTGAGACCAGACCATCCTATGTCCATAAATAGAAGAAAGAAGATCACGAGATTAACGAAAGGAGAAAGATTGTTAAAAGGTAGAGATGTAAAGATTTTTTTGGGTTTGGTTTAGAGAGAGAGAGAAAGAGATTGTGAAGTCTTCTGCCAGAACATTAGACTCTCCTATAAAAAGGGTTTGGGGCGTGGACCAATTTCTTCTTTCTGTTTGAACCGAGAACTGTCAACAAACTAGTGAATAAACGAGACGAGGACTCGTCAGTGGGGTTAGGAGAAGTCTTCATGCTGAGCTTGAACCGGATGGAGACGACTCGAAGAGAACGGTCAAGTGACGACTCTTCGGTCGAGTGAGGACTCGTCGGTTGAGTAAGGACTCGTCGGTCGAGTGACGACTCGTCGATCGATTGACGACTCATCGATCAAGTGACGAGAGAAAGATCTGCGCTTGAATGAACGAGACGAGGACTCGAAGAGAATAAGAAAAAGGTGTTTAATGATTATAGCTGCACCCGGCGAAGAGTTGCCTACGTACCCCGAAAGGGGATCAAGCCAATCGTAGTTCTACAACAAAGGATCACAAGTGCCTAGATAAAAGCATGTGGAGAGATGTTTCTCTCTCTAGAAGTAGAGAGAGATGAATGAGAGACCAAAAGAGAGTCCAAGAGCCAAGAGTCCAATCTCAAAGGAGGTTGGCTCCTTATTTATAGAAAGAAGTGGTCTAGGGTTTCCTAGTGAACCCCTTTCAAATGGGCTGAGCCCATTATCTTATAGGCCTTGTTGGGGACAAAGTCCATATCCAACAGTAAGCCCCCCAGTTCGTTGAGAGAGATGGAGTTGATCTCAATGAATTTTACGAAGAGGATTTATAAGAAAATGGACTCAGCGCTGAGTCGACACGTCAACTCCGCGAGGAGAGAGAGATCTGAGCGACTGCGAGAGATCGATCTGCACAGAGTAACCGCGAGAGATCGAGTCGTGCGACTGCGAGAGAACGACGCAGACGATTATCATGAATGGGCCGTCATGGTTAGATTACCATAGATGAAGTGTCATAGACGGACCGTCTCGGGCGAGCTGTCATCGACATACTTCTGATTCCGATCAGACTTCTTACTCCGGGATGGTTGCGCGAACGATCTGTGAGGACAGTGTTCTGAACCATCGGAGCAAGTTGCCATGGATGAAGTGTCAATCGACAAACTGCCAAAGACAAGTCGCCGTAGACATCATCATGAACGTATCGCCATGAGCGAACCATCATAATCAAATCGTCACGGGTGGACGTGTCTTCGCACAATCAAATCGTCATGGGAGGACGTGTCTTCGCAGTATCAAATCGTCACGGGAGGACGTGTCTTCGCAGTATCACGTCATGCTCGAGACTTACGAGCAATCCGAGTGACTGCAAGAGAGCGATCCGAGCCGAGTGACTGCGAGAGAGCGAGGCGAGTGACCGCAAAGAGCAAGTTGAGTGACCGCAAGAGTGCAACTGCGAGTGACCGCAAGAGTGCGAGTCGAGTGACCGGAAGAGTGGAACTGCGAGTGACCGCAAGAGTGCGAGTCGAGTGACCGCAAGAGTGCGAGTCGAGTGACCGCAAGGAGCGAGTCGAGTGACCGCAAGGAGCGAGTCGAGTGACCGTAAGAGTGCGAGTCGAGTGACCGCAAGAGTTGCGAGTCGAGTGACCGCGAGAAAGAGATCTGAGCAACTGCGAGAAAGAGATCTGAGCAACTGCGAGTCGTGCGGTGGGTCAACTTGAGAGTGCCAGTTGCCCTTCGACGAGTCGCTGAATTCTACTTTGAATATTGGGTTTAAACGATTTGTATTTGGCAATTTGTTCGATGTCTTGAATTAAACCGGAGAGTCGATGACTCGGTCTTATCAAATTTTAACACATCATGCCGTCAGTTCGAGTCCTCGATAACAGTTTAAATTTTCGAGGTTCGAAGACAATCGTTTATATTTCCGAGCAACAACGGTTTTCACTCGATCTTGAAGTAATCCTAAAAATTTTAGGTTGGCCAAGCCTGGCTTTAGAGGATTATAAAATGATTGAAAGTTGTCGTCTCGATCGCATGGGTCGGGACCGCGATACGACCGAAAATCCCTCGAGCATGTGTCTGATCAGGACATGCTCGTTAGTGGGTGCGAGTGCTAGTACGTTTGTCCGAGAGACAAGGTCGTGCTCGTGCGTAAGCATCGCTCAAAACAATTCGCGCTCCTACATGTTGGGAGATTGTTTTGTTATGTGACCGTGACCGTGAGAGCGAGTGAGTGGCCGCGAGAGATCGAGCCAAGCGACTGCGAGAGAACGCTCGTCGGTCGAGTGAGGACTCGTCTGTCGAAGTGATGACAGAACAGTCGTGTGGCGACAGAACAGTCAAGTGACTACAAAACGGTCGACTGAGGACTCGCCGGTCGAGTGAGGACTCTCCGGTCGAGTGACGACTCGTCGATCGAGTGACGACTCGTCGGTCAAGTGATGACTCGTCGGTCAAGTGACGAGAGAACGATCTGCACTGAGTGATAAGAGCGAGCGAGTGGCCGAAGAGTCGGTTTAGTGACAACTCGTTGGTCGAGTGATGACTCCTCGATCGATTGACGACTCATCGATCAAGTGACGAGAGAAAGATCTGCGCTTGAATGAACGAGACGAGGACTCGAAGAGAATAAGAAAAAGGTGTTTAATGATTATAGTTGCACCCGGCGAAGAGTTGCCTACGTACCCTGAAAGGGGATCAAGCCAATCGTAGTTCTACAACAAAGGATCACAAGTGCCTAGATGAAAGCATGTGGAGAGATGTTTCTCTCTCTAGAAGTAGAGAGAGATGAATGAGAGACCAAAAGAGAGTCCAAGAGCCAAGAGTCCCATCTCAAAGGAGGTTGGCTCCTTATTTATAGAAAGAAGTGGTCTAGGGTTTCCTAGTGAACCCCTTTCAAATGGGCTGAGCCCATTATCTTATAGGCCTTGTTGGGGACAAAGTCCATGTCCAACAGTAAGCCCCCCAGTTCGTTGAGAGAGATGGAGTTGATCTCAATGAATTTTACGAAGAGGGTTTATAAGAAAATGGAAGTCTTCGGGAACTGTCAACAAACTAGTGAATAAACGAGACGAGGACTCGTCAGTGGGGTTAGGAGAAGTCTTCATGCTGAGCTTGAACCGGATGGAGACGACTCGAAGAGAACGGTCAAGTGACGACTCTTCGGTCGAGTGAGGACTCGTCGGTTGAGTAAGGACTCGTCGGTCGAGTGACGACTCGTCGATCGATTGACGACTCATCGATCAAGTGACGAGAGAAAGATCTGCGCTTGAATGAACGAGACGAGGACTCGAAGAGAATAAGAAAAAGGTGTTTAATGATTATAGCTGCACCCGGCGAAGAGTTGCCTACGTACCCCGAAAGGGGATCAAGCCAATCGTAGTTCTACAACAAAGGATCACAAGTGCCTAGATAAAAGCATGTGGAGAGATGTTTCTCTCTCTAGAAGTAGAGAGAGATGAATGAGAGACCAAAAGAGAGTCCAAGAGCCAAGAGTCCAATCTCAAAGGAGGTTGGCTCCTTATTTATAGAAAGAAGTGGTCTAGGGTTTCCTAGTGAACCCCTTTCAAATGGGCTGAGCCCATTATCTTATAGGCCTTGTTGGGGACAAAGTCCATATCCAACACTTTCGTCACATTTTTCTAAAATAATGAACTTTGATTTAATTTTCCGGAGACTTTTAAGAAACAAAATGTGAGATTTACGTCAGCTCCTGCGTCATGCCGGGTCCTGGATCTAAACCCATAAGGCCATGATTATCGGTAAATCTGTATTTTGGGTTTCTTAAATTTTTTTTTTTTTGTTTTTTCTGATTAAAAAAAAAAAATTAAAAACGGAACCAATCGCGAACCTCCACGTGTCAGTAGAGCCTGCAAACATTATAAGACCATCCACAACAGAGTAACATCACCAATCCTTAGCGCTTAATCTTAGGTAAATACACATATAATAATAATATTTTGCTTAATAAAACTAAGGACTGTAACGTAACTAAGGAATTTTAGGACTTGATCCTTACGGTATGTGGCTACTTGTGAATGGATGGGAAGGCTTTTGTGTTTTGTAGTGAGGAAAAAAAAGTCGGACGTTTAGATTGTGAAGGTAAAATACACGTATACTTCTCTTTATATAATTGTGTAGGACGTTTAGATTAATCACTCAAATATAATGGTTTGTTTACTCCAACACAAAACGAAAACACACAATCTAAAGGGTAATATTTTGCGCAATATAAAAATGTAAGCAACTGAGTTTCGATTTCGTTACTTCTAGTAAATTTTGAAATTTTGTGTCAACAAAAAAGTAGTATATAATATATATTTTAGCAAAAGAAATTAGCTAAAGAGAGACCTATACGTGGAACGGGCTTCTAGAGTATTACAAGCTTGATTTGCGATTGTGAAAAATCCGGCTCTTTCATTGGACAAAAAAAATAGGGAAGATTATGCGAGCATGTATCATACTACACAATATGATAGTCGAAAACGAACGAGATGGGTACATTCGGTACGATCTATATGAATTTGAAGAAGGAGACTGCATCAGAAGTTCACGGGTGGATATCGAGAGGCCTACAAATATCCATAATATGCTCGGCATTCGGGATAATGTTCACGATAAGCGTTTACATCAACAATTGAAAAATGATTTAATTGAAAATATTTGGAACAAATTTGGTGAATGAAGATTAATAAATGTTGTATCTTTATATTTAATCATGCAATAAATAAAAAAATTTAATTCACCTTTATAAAAAAAAATTATTATTTTTTAATTCCTAATAACTCCAAATTAGAGAACACCATTGGACATACCTTTTGGATTAAAATCCTTAACTATTCAAACAAATAAAAATATTATTATAATAATACTAAGGACTCCATGGTGAGACTCACCATTGCGGATGCTCTAAGGATCAGAAAAAAGTAAATTCTTATTTCATATCTTCTATCACCGTTTTTAACTCAAAATGTGGGGTCTACCCTTTAAAAAACCCTTTTCTTATCCCCGATAATTGTGGTCTAACTCACTCAGCCTGTTTCATTTTCATGGAAACTTGATACAAAATTTTTTTTTTGTCTGAACATTGATCAAAGGGCTTATTTGTGATATAACCAAAGAAAAAAGTCAAATTAGTTTTAAAGAGAAAAGGTAGAGAGAGATAGGAAGAGAAAAGAGGAGAGAAAAGAGGAGAGAAGGTATGATTTTGGTTAGATAATGAATTTTGGTTTTTTGTTTGGGGTGTAACTGGAAATCAAGTTTAGGAATGCTATGAATACAAGGAATTGAAAAAAATGGAATGCCACCTAATGGAATGAAGGAAGTTATGGAATAAAATAAATAGAATGGATAATTGCGGAGAAATATTTTTATAACACAAATAGTAACCTTTTTAAGGAATAGAATGAAATGAAATTATCGAGGCAAACCTTCCTCCACCATTCTCCGGCGCTGGTGAAGCCCAATCTCACCGGCGTCGGGACTCTTCAATTCAGCTCTGTTACATCTTTGTCTCTCTGTTCTTCTTCAATCTTGTCCGCGTTTTCAGTCCGTTTCTTTCTTTGTTGTCGAGTGAGTTTCGACTCTTTGGCTCTATGGGTTCACGACGGAGAAGCTGTTTCTTGAAACCATCGCTCTCGGCGTCGCTATCCCTATGGATTATCTTTCTCTCGACGTTGAACTCACGGGCTTTTACAGTCACCGATCCTCATTGCTTCTCGGGTTCAAGCCCCGATGAACCTTTCTCAAAGGATTCGTATTTGTCAAAACCGATGTCGATTGAGAGCGTTTCTTCTCTGTGGAGATCTGTTCCTCAGTCAGGGACTCTCAGTGCTCAAGAAGATCTACCAGTCGCCGCTACTCTGCTCTTAACCTGCTCCAATTCTTGGATCTCACTGCGACCAGATCTGAAGATACTTTGGAATCTACCTTGTTCGTTGTCCTTTGGGATGATTGTTACTCTCTCTACGGAGAAGATCTGTTCACTCTCTTTACTGGATGGGCCTGTCATTGAGTTTTTAAAATTTTGGAATGATACTCCAGCAATGAAGTCTCCGATGGTTTCCTCTCAAAGTCAGCACTTGTTACTGCTGTTATTCTCGGAGTCCAATGAAAATAGCCAGTGTGTCTGGTCCTTCAAACCTCATTTGGTGATAAAAGACTACAGGTTATGGTGCTATCCCCCCTGTTCGCTCCACAGCCTCCGGTACGGTAATGCCGAGGATCAGAGCTGCTTAGGGATAGTAGCCTCAGATGACCTGTCTGAACTCATGGAAGTTGATAAGCTGCTAAGCAATTATGATCACATTATTTCGCTTGGTGTTGCTACAGGGTTATGGCCAGAAGTTAAAGTGCTCATCAACCAACCACTGATTGCTATTATAACCACAAGCTTCAGCACCACAACGATCCATAGCCTGAAAATACAAAAGCTTGTCTCAGTCTACCCTTTAAACTTAACCACTCTGGAAAAGTTTACACAACCTTTCTCTCGTCAGGGTCGAGAGAGATCTTTATCCACATCCTCTAAGGAGAGAACACTTCCACCAAAATTCATTTCTTCAAGAGAGATCCTTTTTTGGGATTCAGTTTCAGAGAAGAAAATCTTTATCCTAACCGTCTTGCATTCTTGTGTGAAGGTTTGTTTGGAACCGGTAGATGCAGCGATGTTCATTTCGATGAAGTTCGAGGTTATGGACTTGTATTCAAAGCCACATGAGAAGTTGGCTCATCAAAAGTCGTCTGAAGAGATTAAAGTGAGATTGTTCTCATTTTCTAGTGTAATGCTTGGCCTTTTAGGCATGTCTTTAGATGCAGTATCAAACTCTTTTGAGTTTGTGTCTCTATCCCTTTATCGTTTTATTGGTGTTGTTGAAATTTTAAATTTGGCTATTCGGATTTGTCCGAAAGAGCTTATTTACTTTGTAGTGTCTTAAGTATGAATGAAAGTAACTGGTTGCACAAAAAAAAGAGTGGAATGAAATTAATTTTTAATTTAAATTAAATAATGTTAAAAGAAACAATAATGTAACCATTTGTACACAACTTGGAAATGTAGCAAACAAAATGTACTAGGCTATATACAACTATCGATCAAGAAACAGTAAAATTTAAGCTTTTTTTTTCTCAGAAACAAACAGCATAACAAGTATAAAAGGAAATAAGACATACTAGGAGAAAGCAAATTTTAATCGGTGGGTTTGATAGTCTACGTATTAATGTTTAAATAAGAAGAAGATGTTGCTATTATTTAGTTAGTAACAAACCTTAAAAAACTACCAGAACAGATTTTAAATTTTAAAACCTTAACAAATCTACTATCTGACTGAGATAAGTAAGTTAAAAAAATATTTAAACTTAATTAAATTTTTATTTTTGATTTAGTTTGATTCCATTCCAGTCATTCATGTTCTTTTTTTATCATAAAAAAATTATAACTAGATTCCATTTGCTTCCACCTATCCCACATGAATTAATGGAATGACAATTGTTTTTAATTCCACTTAAATGGTGTATTTTCTTTGGAATCTCTTGGAATAAACTATTTCAAACAGTTTTATTCCAAAAAATACTAAACCAGTTACACCCTTAGTCATTTCACTTAATTTTCCTTGATCAATCAAAAAGAAAAAAAATTGATCAAACAGAATTAAAAAAAAAAGATATTTAAGGATGTTGTAAAAGAAAATTATATTTTTCACCAACAATAAACTTACAAATCAATATGTTATTAAATACCACAATTCCTGAAATTTTCTTTTAATAAAATTATTTACTAGTCCTCTCTATTTGAAGAATTAAATACTTATTTTGTCTTTTACTTTTAATTTTCTTTAACTAATTTAAAGTTTTGTTTACTTTCCAAACGAAATTTCATCATTTATACTTTTATATTAAAATTTATGTTTTAATTTTAAATCAAAAATATTAATTAGAATATGAAACACGGATATTTCAAATATAATATATATTAGTTAGACTACATTATGATGGGTTATTATTAAAAAAAAAAAGATTGGTTATTGTTGTAGTCTGTCGATGCTCTCCACATATACAGTTACACCTAGATTTCTAAATCTACACTAGTTTTGATTTGTATTTTTTTTCAAAGTTCACAATTCTTCTATAAATTCACATATTTATAGTTGTTATACGGAGACAAATATGTACAGTCCAAATCTAAAAATCGTTAAGAAATAAAAATCTAAAACCAAAACAAAAAATACACAATTATAATTTTACACTCGAAAATTGAAACCACATCTCTTACTAATCAAATCCTTCATATTAATATAGTTAAATTTTATTAAATACTTAAATTTATTTAAATAAATTTATAAAGTTTCACCTCTTCGAAGATCATGTCGACCTCTTCGGTAGTCAGTTTGACGGGTAATCTATCGGGAGACTGCTGGATTAATTGCATCTCCCGCTCTTACACCCGAGAAGCCACTGCGTTGAAGAGTTTCTCGGATGCTGGATCCACAAAAATCCCGTCTGATGTGGTGTGAGTCATCTTGAATAGATCAGACAGAGATGGTAAGACTACCGTCTTCTCATACTATAAACAAAAAAAAATAAATAAATATATAATTAGATATAAATATTTAATTAGATTTTTTTTAAAATATATTACCACAAAACATTTAAACCAAGTCGTCTTAACGTGGTCTGGAGTCTTGCTCCAATTCGGGTAGGCTCCGTCGTAGTAGCCCTTGATCGTCTCCGACTCACTACGGCCAACACGATTGTTGGCCCCAAACCTGAAAAGAGAACCTAATTGTTAAAAAAAATAATTAAATTTTAATGTACTAAAAAATAATAAGTTGCAATAAGTTTCTGGCGGTCTATCGGGATCCATAACATCCAAGCCCTCTCGTCCAGGCTGGGCGAGAAAATCCTCCACTGTATATCTCGAGTATGGGGCAGATGGAGGCACACACAAATCTGGAGGAACTGCACCTGCTAGGACAGGCTGAGGTGCAGCGGCTTGAGGAGGAGGTGGTGGAGGCATATGAGGTGCAGGAGGAGGAGGACTCCAAGAAAGTCTCTGAGATGTCTGAGAGTCCGGAACTGCCTCGGAAGATGATGAACCGGAAGAAGATGTCCCGACACAAATGAAACATCTGAGAGTAAGTAGGTGCAGCTGGCTTTCTTCTAGGACCCATCTAATTTTTTAAAAAAAATTACAGTTAGTTTTATTATTAACGACATAATTTAAAAATATTATTCCGATACCTAACTAATTACCTATACTAACCACCTAAACTAATTACCTATACTAACCACTTAAATTAGTTACCTATACTAACCACCTAAAACTAATTACCTATACTAACCACTTAAACTAAACAATTTGTTTTAAAAAACCACCTAAAACTAAACAATTTTTTTTAAAAAAACATTTGAGAGAGAGAGAAAGGTTACCTTAGAGGAGTGGAGAGAGATTTTGGAGGAATGAACGAGTTTGCTCGTTCATTGGCGTCGCCTATATATAAGAAAAGACATTCCTCGTAAAATTGTCGTAAAGTTACGACAAAGTTACCAGGCCCGCGTTTTTTCAGTTACGACGAAATTACCAGGCCTGCTTTTTTTATTTATGACGAATTTACCAGGCCAGTGTTTTTAACTTTATAACGAATTTACGTGGAAAATTTACGATGAATTTACGTGGAACGCTCATGCTTTTTTCATTTACGACGAATTTACCAGGCCCCTGTTTTTGTTAACAACGACTTTACGAGGCTTAACCCTAAACCCCGAAACCTGAAAACCTAAACCCCAAAGTTACTTATCTTATAACACCATCTTCTTCTTTACATTTTCTTCCTCTTTATCTCTTTATCCAACTTAAACCCTAAACTCCAAATTAAATTTTTAAAACCAAAAGAAAACATATCATATAAAACAACATATGTTACACATACATTAAAATGAGAAAATGAAAAAGAAAAACAACATTTGTTACACATACATTAAAATGAGAAAATTAAAAAGAAAAAAAAACATTTGTTACATAGATTATATCATTCTGAATCATTTTCGTTCTCATCAAGATCGGTACAATGATCATCGTCGCTTCCATCGAACTCGTCTTCACGTGCTTCACCTGTCACATCTCCGGGAAGATCTTCATATTGTCGATTTTCCGGTTCGATCAGAATAATTTCATTAAGTTGTTGATCAGGTACATCAACTTCATTGATAGCGTCTTCTTCTTGCAAAGGTGGTTCTTCTCCAGCAACAATTCGTCCACGAGGTGTAATTTTTATAACAGCTAACCAGTTTATCCCAGAACTTCGAAGGCGAGGGTATAGAAGGAAGCTAACTTGCTCGGCTTGAGAAGCTAGGATGAAAGGCTCGAACTTGTTGTATGGTGCAGCCAGGGTATGGCTTCTGCTCCTGGATCACTTGAAGGTAATGAACGTGGGTTGTTCTTGGAGGCTACTAGCACTCTGTTGAACTATGGGCGCCTCTCTGATGCTGTGGGATGGCGACAGAGATGGATAGCTACTCAAAGACACATGATCACCCTGTATAGTCTAAGATGGTTTCACAAGGAATTACTTCCTTTAAGTGAGATCAATGTTCCTTTAGCTGAACAGAGAAAAGCATGAGACAAAGACAAGCAAAGCTGCTGGAAAATTATTAGATTCAAAGTTGATGTTTCATGTCTCCAGCTGCGTAAACTTAAAGAAAAAAACGAGTCTAACCCTAATCCTTAACCAATTTGGTTTATGAGAACTAAACCAAATCGCCAAGCTAACCTATTCCTATTTAAAACTGGTTTACTAATCCTAATTGTCTTTGGTTTGGAATAAATGAAAACCCAAATAAAAACCCTCCCAAATTACATTGAAATCAGATTGAACCAACAAGCTTGTTTGTCTTGGACTTCTCCTTTTGATTCAAGCTCCACGGTTTTGGTTAAGTCTTGGAGACTCTTCTCTTGTGCTCTCAGTCTTGATCTGGTAACTGGTCCACTCCACACGCTGGCTGGCTTACTGGATAAGCCTCTCTTCCTCAAGTTCACTTCAGTATCATCAGCTTCAAGTTCTTCATCAGACTCACTCAGCTCCTCTTCAATGTCTCTGCTCATGGCTACACCATCCCCTCCTCCTTTAAAAGGATTTGTCCTCAAATCCATTTCATCTGCAACAAAAGGGATCAAGTCAGAAACATTGAAAGTGGAACTTACTGTATACTTACCTTCAAGATCAATCTGTTAAGCATTGTTGTTGATTCTTTTCAACACTTTGAAAGGGCCATCTGTCCTTCTCAACAACTTTGATTTCCTCTCAACAGGAAACCTGTCTTTTCTCAAGTGGATCCAAGCAAGATCACCAGGTTCTAGTAACAGCTCCTTTCTTCCCTTGTTCTTCCGTCTTTCATCCATCTTGGTCCTCTCCTCTATGTTGTTCCTGGCCTGTTCATGCAAAGACTTAACAAACTCGGCTTTCTGCTTGCCATCAAGGTTAGTTTTTCCTTTTAAAGGTAAAGCAAACAAATCAAGATGAGACAATGGATTGAATCCATATACAACCCACTACAAGAAAACAGCGGTATTCTGACGGACATTCCGACGGAAAATGAAATCCTCGGAATATCCGAGAAATTTCCGAGGATATTCTGAGGAAACACAAAATTTGGTTTTCTCGGAATATACCGACGGAATTCCGAGGAAATATCAATCCGTCGAAATATTCTTATGGAATACCGAGGAAAAATGTATTCCTCGGAAAAAACCGATGAATTCCGAGGATATATTATAGCCATTAGAGAGTGTTGGAGAGCTGTTGGAGGGATTTTAAAAATTCCGAGGAAATTCCGACGAACTAGCCGTTGGCGTCGGAATTCCGTCGGAATTCTCTCGGTCTGTCGGCAGGATTTCAACTATAAATACAAGCACCCCTCTTCCTCTTCATTCAGTCCATATCTTCATCCTCCCTCTTACTCTCTTTACACACGAATTTGATTCATAAAAAACATGTCTTCTTCAAATTATTTTCGTTCTTGGATCGATCGACCTCATTTGGATCCGAACACGAGATTGCTTACGGAAGAATACCAACGAGGTATAACCGAATTCATGGGGTTAGTTCACCGACAACCGGAAGCAAAAACATGTATGTTAAGATGTCCTTGCTCTAATTGTAAAAATAGAAAGGTTATTAAAGAGTGGGATGTTTGGACTCATCTATATTTGAGTGGGTTTACACGAAGTTACAAAATTTGGTATCATCATGGGGAAACTGATTATGAACATGGTAGTACTAGCAAACCTCAGCCAGCGGTTAGATTAGAAGAACCAATTAGAACAGATGTAGATTATGGTGTAGGTACTGAGCAGATGGTAAATGATCATTTTAGAGGGGAAGATTTACCCAATGCAGAAGCTAGGAGATTTTATGATATGTTGGATGCTGGAAAGCAACCATTGTACGAAGGTTGCAGAGATGGTCATTCAGCTTTATCATCTGCTACAAGATTGATGGGCATTAAAACATATTATAATTTAGCTGAAGACTGTGTGGATGCGATTGCTGATTTTGTAAAAGGTATTCTACACGAGGATAATGTAGCTCCTAGTTCATGCTACGAGGTTCAGAAACTCGTAGCTGGTCTTGGTTTATCGTATCAGGTAATAGATGTATGCAGCGACAACTGCATGATTTATTGGAGGGCGGATGAACAGCGGGTTACATGCAAATTTTGTGGGAAGCCTCGTTATAAAGATACGAGTGGAAGAGTTCCAGTGCCATATAAAAGGATGTGGTATTTGCCTTTGACGGAAAGGTTGCAGAGGTTGTATCTGTCTGAACGCACAGCGCAACCAATGAGATGGCATGCGGAGCACTCAACAGATGGTGAGATCAGACATCCTTCAGATGCAAAAGCGTGGAAGCATTTCCAATCAAAGTATCCCGACTTTGCGTATGAGAGAAGAAATGTCTACCTTGGATTATCTACTGATGGTTTCAGCCCGTTTGGCAAGAGTGGAAGACAGTATTTTCTATGGCCAGTCATTCTTACACCATACAACCTACCCCCAAACTTGTGCTTGCGACGAGAATTTTTGTTTCTCTCGATTCTCGTTTCCGGACCAGAGCATCCTAAGAGATCACTTGATGTGTTTCTTCAGCCACTAATATATGAGTTGCAACAACTATGGGCTCAAGGTGCTGAAACATACGATGTTTCGTGTAAAGAAAACTTTCAAATGCGGGCAGTACTAATGTGGACAATAAGTGATTTTCCAGCATATGGTATGTTATCTGGATGGACAACGCATGGAAGGCTATCATGTCCATATTGTTAAGATAACACTGATGCTTTCCAACTAAAACACGGAAGGAAAACGTGTTGGTTTGACTGTCACAGAGGACGAACTAGAAGAAATGAAGCATAAAGAATTTGCTGGATGGATGTTTACTTATGTGAGTGCTTTAAACAAATTAAAATATCATTTATCACATATTTATACTAATTCACATTTATTGGTATAACATATATATGTGCTATTAATAGGTGTCTGCTGGTTTGGATAGAGGTGAAACATTTGACGATTGGATACGCGAGATGGTCGTTGGACCAAACTTTGTTGTGAAGTCATATCCGAGATTTTGTACTCGAGGATATGCATTCACAACTCAGAAGAGGAGACGTTCGAGTACGACTTATGATGCTGGCGTTTGTTCTGCATCAGGAGATGATGTATACTACGGACACATACATGAGATTTTGGAAATCAAGTATTTGGGCATGGTTGGATTGCGTTGTACTGTTTTCTATTGTGATTGGCACGACAACACTCCAGATCGAAGTGTGAGAACATATGCATTTGGTGTTACATCAGTAAATTCGAGGCGAAAGCTGCAATATTATGATCCTTTCATTCTTGCTTCTCATGCCGATCAGGTAATTAAATGTTAATTATTCAAAATGATTCACCATCATGTGTATTAATTTATAATTTTACTAATAATTTTTTTAAATGTTACAGGTTTGTTATATCAAGTACCCCCGGGTAAGGAACAGAGATGATCCATGGGTTACTGTTACAAGACTCAACCCGAGAGGCCGAGTTCAGGGAAGTTCTGAGCTGGAAGACCCATTACAACCAAACACATCCGGCAACTTAAGTGCAGCAGAAGATTTAGCTGGAGTTGGCCTTGTAGTCGATTTAACCGACTTCAGAGAGGAGCCGTCGTTCACGTAGAGGATGAACCAGTGATTGGAGAGTTTCACCAAGATCCAGATTCAGATTCATCTGGTGATGATGACTCGGAAACAGACTAGCATCGACTTTTTTTTTTTTTAATAGAAATACCGAGGAAATTCCGAGGAAAGATAGGTTTTCCTTGGAATTTCCTCGGAATAGACCTTGTCGATTTAGGGATTTGATTATAGAGTCTTTTTCCTCGGAACTTCCTCGGAATATTCCGACGGAATTCCGAGGAAGATAAGGGTTTCCTCGGAAATTCCATTATTTCCTCGGAATGCCCTCGGAATATTCCGAGGAAATTCCGAGGAACTAGGGGTTTTTAACCGAAAACAACGTTTTGCGGATTGAATAACACGTATATAACTTTCATTAAGTGTCTTAACCAGATTATGAAGTCAAACTTTGGTGTTTTACCCAATAACAAACACTTTTACGATTGCATGAACGAAAACCACACAACATAAGAGAAACACTTATACACTTTAATAAACAATAAAGGGAATACTTACAATTATTTTTGAAATTTTGTTATTTCATGGTTTATGATCATCTATACAAAGAATCCTCAATGGTATGCATTACAATTGTATAAGAAATGAAATACGGTAAAAAAAAATCGATGTTTTGAAAGCCCAAACCCTGTTTCCTCGGAATATTTTCATTTAACTGGGTAAACCAAGCCGCCAAATATTTCGCGAAAATTGAATTAATGATTTCCGAGGAAATTCCGACGGAAATATTTAATCATTCCGAGGAAATTCCGACGGACATTTTCCGTCGGACGCCTCAATTTATTAGGTCGAACCAGATCGTCTTCCCCATTTCTCTCTTCCTCTCCGCCGAACTCTCTCTTCTCTCTCGCGATTTCTGCCATTTCCTCCCTTCTCTCTCGATGATTTCCGGCGAATCCGCCCTAATCCTCCTCAATTTCAGTCACTGCATCATGTATGAACCCTATCCCACTCTCTTAGGTTAGATTTGTTAGGTTTTTAAGTAGATTTGATGATTTTGGAATGATATTTATAGATTTTTGTTAGGGTGAATGGTAGGATTGTGTAAAATCGAGTTTGATTATGGTATTCACTTGATTTGGAATTTTTTTTTAGTTTTTATTAATTTTGTGGTTATAAAAATCTAATTGATAATTATGTATATATAATATGAAAACGTTTTTTGTATATAAAATCTATTTTTTGCATTATAAAATCATTTATATATTTATTAAACATTTTTAATATCTATAAAACGTTTTTTGTGATTAAAAACTATTATTTGGGATTTCTTTAAAAAAAATAATATATATATATATATATAATATAAAGTTCTATATTTATTAAAAAAATTTAATATTATTAAAACTATTTTTTGTAATTGTTAAACTATTTTTTATTTATTAAAACTTTTTTTTTGTAATTATTAAACTACTTTTTATTTATTAAAACTATTTTTTGTAATTATTAAACTATTTATATTTTTGTGATTAAAAACTATTTTTTAAATATGTTTTTTTTATTTATTAAAATTATTAGAACTAATTTTTAAATATGTTTTTTTTAATTTACAGGTCTAATGATGATCAGACCCGGCCTCGACAGCGTCGTGGTCGTGGTGGTACGGGGAGCCAGTCTCGGGGTTCGTCCAGCCAAATTCAGGATTCCGCTTCGCCCCACAGCTCCTACCATACATCTCCCTCTCCATTTCCCGCTCCTGCTCCTCCCGCTCCCGCTGCTGCAGTCGCTCCTGCTCCTCCGGGTCCTCCGGGAGTGATGAGTGTTGCGGAGTTGGTTCGACAGCCCGGTCGTGACCATCTTCCCTATCTCACTCCGTATTCACATGGACGGGGTCAGACATGGTAATTAAACGTATTTTTTTTTCATTAAAATTTGATTCATTATTAATAATTTGTTCTTTTTATTAGGTTTACCCGATCCGGGAACGGGATCAGCGCATGGATCAACCGTATGATGTACTCGGCCCTCGACAAGGGACATCCGACTTTCACTGACTTCCTTACCCACAAGCAGCATCTGTGGTTTCGTCAGTTTGCGGTAAGTATTCTAATTTTTTACTTATATTTTTAATCTTTAATATAAATTTTCTACTAATTGTGTTTTTTTTTCAGCAAGAATTCAACTGGAATTTCGATGATACGCTCTTTATCTATCACCACTTCGTCCATAAAATTATGGACAATTATGGGAAGCAGATGCACGAGTGGAAGAAGAAGTGGGAAATAAACAAGGTTGTTTTTAATTTATTAAACAATTTTTTAATTTATTAAACTATTTTTTTTATTTAACTATTTTCTTTTTTTTTATTAAAAGGTCCCAAAGTCGATGAACAACACGGTCTGGGAGGAGTTGTGTGTGCATTGGGATAAGGAAGAGACGAAAGAAAGTTCTTCCACCAACTCCACCAACCGTAGGAGCGAGCGTAAAGGGAAAGGGCGTTTTCAAGCATAACTTGGGTGCTCAATCTATTGCCACTCTGGGGGATCGCATGGTAAGTTCAGCCGCTTTTTCTTTAATTATTTAAGTTTTGAAATTTTATTTTTTGTGCATTTCTTCTAATTTCTAATGTTTGTTTAATTTATGTTTTCAAGGCGGAAGAAAATGATGGCGAGCCGGTTGATGATGTCGCCCTAATGAAGAGGGCGTATACCAACAAGAAGACCGGCCAGATTGATGATGGTCTTGTGAGGGAAGTGGTCACCCTGGTCCAAACTCAGGTGCAAGATGAAGTGTCTCAGCTTCAAACCGAGGATGACGATTCGACGGCTTCGACCAACTTGTCCCGGGTTCGAATCAACGAAATCGTTGAATCGGTAAGTTCTTTTTTTTTAAAGTTCAATTCATTTATTTCTTGATTTTTATTTTATCATCCTTTTATATTATTTAAATTTGGCTATTTTCTATTTCAGTTGGTTCCAAAGAAGAAGGGACGTTTGGTCGGTTTGGGTCGTCGCTTCTGGTCGGTTCCTCCTTTTTCTGCACCACCGCCCTTTGTTGATCCAGAAGTACTTACGGCTCAGTTGAAGGACAAGGATGATCGCATATCTGTGTTGGAGACCCAGATGGCGGCTCAACAGGCGGGCTATGAGGCACATAAGAGGCTGAACGAGCAAATGATGGAGATGATGAAGAGGATGTACCCGAACGAGGTGTTCCCGAACGTGCAAAACCCGTAGTTTTTTTTTCAAAAACTCGGAATGTTTTATTTTTATTTGTACAACTTTGAATATTATCTAATATGTTTTCAATTTTAATTTTAATTTTATATTTTTGAATTTAAATTTCAAAAATTTTATTTTTTTTAAAAAATTAATTTTTTTTGAAATTCCGAGGAAATGAACCTTCGGAAATTTCCGACGAACATTTCCTCGGAATAAGTCGTCGGAATATACCGAGGGACTCCTTCCTCGGAATTTTTCGAGGGCTCCGTTCCTCGGAAATTCCCAATGAAAATTCTGAGGAACATTTCGTCGGAACTTCCGAGGATTGGACCATCGGAAAGTCCATCGAAATATCCCGAGGAAGTTCTCCCTCAGTATATTCTGAGGACCTTTCCGACGAACTAGTGGTCCTCGGAGTTTCCTTGGAAATTCATTTCCTCGGAATTCCGTCGGAAATTTCCGAGGGATTTCCGAGGAAAAATGAATTTCCGAGGAGTTATTTCCGAGGACTTGTTTCGTCGGTATGTCGTCGGAATAACGTTATTCCGACGACATACCGACGATTTTTTCCCTCGGTATGCTGCTGTTTTTTTGTAGTGACTTGAAAAGGTGTAAGCTTAGTAGCGGAATGCATTGACCTATTATATGCAAACTCTACATGTGGCAAACAATTTTTCCAAGTCCTGATGTTCTTCTTAATGATAGCACACAGAAGAGTAGACAAAGTCCTATTGACTCTTTCAGTCTGTCCATCAGTTTGGGGATGACAAGGAGTTGAGAACAATAGCTTAGTTCCCAATTTCCCCCACAGAGTTTTCTAAAAATAGCTAAGGAACTTAGTATCTCTATCAAAAACTATAGTCCTAGGCATGCTTTGCAGTCTAACAACCTCTCTAAAGAACATATCAGCTATTATAGATGCATCATCAGTTTTGTGACAAGGTATGAAGTGTGCCATTTTAGAAAACCTGTCAACAACCACAAAGATACTATCTCTACCATTCCTGGTTCTAGGCAATCCTAAAACAAAGTCCATAGAGATGTCAATCGATGGTTCAGTATAGATAGGGAGAGGCGTGTACAAACCTGTTGGTTGGACCTTGGACTTGGCTTGCTTACACGCGACACACTTGGAACACACCCTCTCCACATATTTCTTCATACTCGGCCAGTAGAAGTGTTCTTGCAAGGTGGAGAGTGTTTTGGCGACTCCAAAGTGACCCATCAGCCCTCCTCCATGAGCTTTCCTGACATATAATTCCTTAAAAGAGCCACAAGGAACACACAGGCGGTTATCATAGAAAAGAAAACCCTTTACTTGATAGAATTTACCACTAGCATGTTTCTCAGATCCCTTAAAGACTTCCTGAAACTCAGGATCATCAGCATAGCATAGATTTGATATGTTCAAAGCCTAAGAGCTTAGTTTCCATTTAAGATAAAAGAGCAATACTTCTGGAGAGTGCATCAGCAACTACATTCTCCTTACCTTGCTTGTAGTGGATGACATAAAGAAATGTTTCAATGAACTCAACCCACCTAGCATGCCTCTTGTTCAGTTTCTGTTGCCCTTTGAGATGCTTAAGAGATTCATGATCTGTATGGATCACAAACTCTTTAGGCCAAAGGTAAACCTGCAAGGCTCTCACCAAAGCATACAGCTCCTTGTCATATGTTGGATAGTTCAAGGTGGCACCTCCTAGCTTCTCACTGAAGTAAGCTATAGGTCTCTTCTCATGCATCAACACAGCTCCAATTCCAACTCCAGAAGCATCACATTCTATTTCAAAGGTTTTAGAAAAGTCAGGGAGTACAAGTAAATGAGCACTTATTAACTTCCCTTTCAGCAGTTGGAATGCTTCTTCCTGAGCTTGCCCCCAAGTGAATCCTACACTCCTTTTGATGATTTCAGTCAATGGGACAGCAATTGTACTGAAATCGTTCACAAACCTTCTGTAGAAACCAGCAAATCCATGAAAACTTCTGACTTCTCCAATGGTTTTAGGAATCGGCCACTCCTTGATAGCCTTCACCTTTTCCTCATCAACCTGTATGCCCTGTGATGTCACAACAAAGCCTAGAAACACAAGGTTATCTGTTCCAAAAGAGCATTTCTTATAGTTAGCATACATCTTCTCTTGCCTAAGCATATCTAGCACTTGTCTCAAATGATCAACATGTTCTTTCATGGTCCTGCTATATATCAGTATATCATCAAAATACAACACAACAAATCGACCTATCAGTGCTCTCAAGACATGGTTCATTAACCTCATGAATGTACTAGGTGCATTAGTAAGGCCAAAAGGCATGACAAGCCATTCGTACAATCCTAGCTTAGTTTTAAAAGCAGTTTTCTACTCATCTCCTTCTTTCATTCTAATCTCGTGGTAACCACTCTTTAAATCAATTTTAGAAAAGACACATGAACCATGTAACTCATCTAGCATATCATCTAAGTGTGGGATAGGATGTTTGTACTTAACTGAGATGTTGTTAATGGATCTGCAGTCCACACACATGCGCCAGCTCCCATCTTTCTTAGGTGCCAGTAGCACAGGTACAGCACAAGGACTCAAGCTTTCCCTGATGTGGCCTTTCTCCAAGAGATCATTGCCTTGTTTCTGGAGCTCCTTTGTCTCAACAGGGTTTGTCCTGTATGCTGGCCGGTTAGGAATGGAATCTCCTGGTACAAAGTCAATTTGATGTTCAATACCTCTAATGGATGGTAAACCAACTGGATTATCCTCTGGAAAAACATCCCTATACTCCTGCAAAAGACACTCAATCTCTTCTGGAATCACAGGGTCAGTGTTAGTAGAAGAGATCAACAACTCCTTGTAAACTACTAATATCAGATTTGGCTGTTCAAGCATAGCAGTTTTGATATCTTTAGTAGTAGCAAAGAGGTTCATCTTACTTACATGTTTGGATTCATCCAGCAACAAGGCTTTTCCAGTGGCCTTATCTTCATCCCTTCTCTTCTTAAGATGCATTTGATCCTGGTGCACAACCAGCGTGATTTGCTTCTCCTTGTGAGTGAAGGTGTGCCTGTTGGTGAAGCCATCATGTACTGCCCTCTTGTCAAACTGCCAAAGGCGACCAAGTAGAATGTGACTAGCTTCAAGAGGCGCCACATCACAAGTCATCTCATCCTGATATTATCTACCCACTGATAGTAATACCTTCACTTGCTTGCTGATCTTTAGCCCTCCCTCTTCATTGAGCCATTGCAAGAGGTATGGCTTAGGATGCTTATACACCTCAAGACCCAATTTCTCTACCAGTTCCTCACTTGCTACATTGGTACAACTGCCTCCATCAATGATCAAGCTGCAAACTTTGTCTTGGATTAAGCATCTGGTGTGAAACATGTTCTCTCTTTGCGCACCCTCTTTGACTTTTGGTTGAGCATTGAGGAGTCTCCTAGTGACCAGTAACTCTCCTCGGACAGGGTACTCCACGCCCTCATCCCCAGACTCCTGGTCGGATTCTTCGTCTTCCGAAACCACATCCCCATTGGCTAGGATTATCATCACCTTCTTGTTGGTACAATCGCTGGCATAATGCTCAAACCCATGACACTTGAAGCATTTGACATTCCTGGACCTGGTAGCTGTTGCTGGTCCCTTTCCCTTGTCATCTCGCCTTGCATCCGCTGATGTAAACCCCTCCCTTGACTTATCAGGTGTCTTATCATCCTTGGAGTACACATATTTTGAAGTAGAGTCGTATGGAGTCTTGGTTGAACTCTTCCTCTTGTTTTGCTGCTCAATGAGAATGGCTTTGTGCAGTAGCTCATCCATGTCCTCATACTCCTGTAGCTCCAATCTGTCTTGTATGTCACCGTTTAACCCTCTTTGGAACCTAGCCATGGTTGCTTCAGCTCCTTCAATCAGGTCAGCTTTCAAGATGAGTGATTCCATCTCCTGGTGGTAGTCCTCCACACTCTTAGATCCTTGAGAAAGCTTTCTCAATTTCTGGTGAAGATCTCTCCCATAGTGAGTAGGTACAAATCTTTTCTTCATCACAGTTTTCATCTCAAACCAGGAAGCTATCTGAGGCTCTCCATTGCGTCTCCTAGTGGTTGCAATCTGTTCCCACCAGTTGATAGCATACCCACTAAACTCAGTGGCGGCTAATCTGACCTTCCTTCCCTCAGTAAACTGCTGGCAATTAAAGACTAACTCTATCTTCTTCTCCAACTCCAAGTAGGCATCTGGCTCATTCTTGCCATGGAATGGAGGAATTCTCAACTTGAGATTTCCTAAGTTATCAGCTGCTGGTTGTCTGTGGTTATGGCGCCTGCCGTGTTGACTAGCCTGAGACTCGTCATCACTTTCATCAGCCTAATCATCATAGATCCTATGACCCCCAACTTCAACTTCAACTCGTGGTCCTCTTATAGGTCCAGTGAGTGCTCTTTGAGCTCCAGCAACAGCTGCTGCTCTCTCCTGTCCTGCAATATCACCAGGGAAGATTTCATTAGCTTGCTGAGCATGATTGTAATTAGCTTGCATTCTTCTCGTTATCTCAGCCATCATAGCCTCAAATTGAACTTGGTTGAGGTTAATTTTCTGAGCAGCCGGTTCTCCTACTTCCTCTCCATCTCGATCATCAGCCATTGTTCCTGAAAGACAAGTTAGTAAAGACAAAGAAACACAGACAGATTAAAAACAAACTCTCTCTCTCACTCAGTTTCAGCTGCCAAGTCTCTGCTTTCCTCACAAGTTCAGTTAAGATTCAAAGCTCTACACCTAAGATCTAGAACGAAACCCCAATGAATGAGAGAGAAAGTATTAAGAGATTTAGGCACCAGCTGACTTTACCACCCTAAGTTGGATTACTCTTCAGCTAGCTGGATTTCTCTTCAGCTTTTCTTATTATTATTTTTATTTGATTTGGATCAGAGATCTCTTTTTTTTTTTTTAATTTGCAGGGTTGGCTCAGTTGGCTTACAACAGATAGAAAGATAAGAAAAGTGTTTGATGGAGTGAATGATCTGAGTAGACAAATCGCAAACCCTAACCTTCAAGTGGCTCTGATGCCACTTGGTGCAGCCAGGGCATGGCTTCTGCTCCTGGATCACTTGAAGGTAATGAACATGGGTTGTTCTTGGAGGCTACTAGCACTCTGTTGAACTATGGACGCCTCTCTGATGCTGTGGGATGGCGACAAAGATAGATAGCTACTCAAAGACACATGATCACCCTGTATAGTCTAAGATGGTTTCACAAGGAATTCCTTCCTTTAAGTGAGATCAATGTTCCTTTAGCTGAACAGAGAAAAACATGAGACAAAGGAAAACAAAGCTGCTGGGAAATTATTAGATTCAAAGTTGATGTTTCATGTCTCCAGCTGCGTAAACTTAAAGAAAAAACGAGTCTAACCCTAATCCTTAACCAATTCGGTTTATGAGAACTAAAGAAAATCGCCAAGCTAACCTATTCCTATTTAAAACTGGTTTACTAATCCTAATTGTCTTTGGTTTGGAATAAATGAAAACCCAAATAAAAACCCTCCCAAATTGCATTGAAATCAGATTGAACCAACAAGCTGGTTTGTCTTGGACTTCTCCTTTTGATTCAAGCTCCACATTTTTGGTTAAGTCTTGGAGACTCTGCTCTTGTGCTCTCAGTCTTGATCTGGTAACTGGTCCACTCCACACGCTGGCTGGCTCACTGGATAAGTCTCTCTTCCTCAAGTTGACTGCAGTATCATCAGCTTCAAGTTCTTCATCAGACTCACTCAGCTCCTCTTCAATGTCTCTGTTCATGCTACACCATTGTATCTTCTCCCAGAATTGACATCCACAACACCAAATTTGTTAACCCGAACACCTCGGTTCACAACGAGGTCGAACCATTCACATTTGAAAAGGACGCATTTTAGCTTCAATAACTCCGGAAATTCGACTTCAATAATCTCTTGCAAGATCCCATAAAATTTTGTTTCGCCTTTCACACATATTTCGTAGTTAGTTGTTGCCTGATGTCTCCATACTCGTATGTGTGAAAGGTAAAACCTCGTGTGAAGTAAATAGGTGATGTGGTGACCTTTGCTACTGGACCTGGACCAAATCGTGAAACCATACGGGGTAATATGGATCGTCATACTCAACCTATAAAAAGCATCACCGTTAAAATTATCTTATAGCATCACTGTTAAAGTGAGATACATATGTACCTGTGATTTTAACCACTTGACAAAGTGCTTATCTTTCCGTGCGTCCACCTCAGTTGAGGATATTTCTGGTATTGCTTCTTCAACTTGAGATACAAACATCTTGCAAATAAAATGAATGCTTTTGAGCATATATAATTAACATTTTTCATATAATTAACATTCACAAGAATATTTACCTCTCAAAGGAACGGATTACTGCATCCTCGCAGTTGAGCAAAATATAAGTGTGGGCACTATGCTTATCTTCTTCACATGACCACCATACTTCTTTCAGTTTACCACCAAACTGTCCAATTTGACAGAAAATGTCAGGAATACCATCAACTGCATATGATGTCGGTACCCTCCATCATCATATCTTCTAGGAACTCTTTTTCTCGTACGAACAGTTAGAGCAAAGTAGTATAATGTGAAGTTAGATGTTTATGCTGTCAAACTCCCAGCAACTATTGAATCTTCGACCTTTGCAGGATTTTTTGCTTTTCCCTTCAAATGTTTCATGGAACGCTCAAATGGTTACATCCATCCGTTGTGAACAGGTTCACGAAGCAATGCTTCATACGGGAGGTGGACAACTAGATGCTTGTGGGAACCGAAATTTGCACTGTCTATTTCCGTTTAAATAAGGAAACTAGGAAAACTCTAATTTCCCAGAGGACCCGGATATCTGCTAATACCACACGTCAAGCAATCAGAACACGAGAATAACAACGATAAAAATAAGAAATCGAAAAAAGAGAGCAAAGAAGATCTTATCCCAAATTTGCGTATGAGCGGTTACAACAAGGTATAAGCCTGGGCTCGAGAGCTGTCGGCGAGATTCCTAATTCTAGCAACCCTAAGACGGCTAAACCTAATTGAGTCGCAGCTCGAAATAACAAAAACGGAAAATTGCCTAAATTGCTCTAAGTGCTAAGTTTTCTCTGAAAAATCGTTTCTCCACGCTCCTCGCCTAGGACTCCTTATATACTAGCTCCAAGGTCGGTTTACGCTTTTACTCTTCTGCCCTTAAGCCGTCATAGCATAAAAATGTAGATATTCCATTTTTTCCGATCTTCACAATTATCTTCAAAACTTCCGTATTTATCCGCGGAAACTTGACATTTATCCTTCCTTGTGGACCAAGTGTAAACTGTTATGTGGTTTACGGTCTTTTGGTTAAGAAATCGTAGGATGGGCCTCGAGTCGTGTTTTAGGTCCCTTTGGGCCGTCTTCCGACTCGAAGCGTTTACTACGATTTCTTTCGATAAGGAACGAACTTTCCGCGATATTAATCCGCAAAGTTTGATCGATGATTTAGAATAGCGGAAAAAATAGACTGAGCTTGCCACGGTCTTCGAGAGCCAGCATTGAAGGTTTGACGAGAGTGCATGGACTGGTGTCGTCTCGACGTTTCGGAAGAGCTCGGTCGCTACGCAGCGACCAAACTTTTGCTCGAGCCCGGTCGTTACATAGCGATCGAGCGGGACGAATGCTCGGTCGCTACGTAGCAACCGAGCTTGGCCAAGCTCGACCGAGCGGGACGGACAGTCGGTCGCTACGTAGCGACCGAGCGGGACGACCGAGCTTTGGCTCGAGCCCGGTCGCTACGTAGCGATCGAGCGGGATGAACGCTCGGTCGCTTCGTAGCAACCGAGCTTGGCCGAGCTCGGTTGCTACGAAGCGACCAAGCGGGACGGATGCTCGGTTGCTATGTAGCGACCGAGCTTGGCCGAGCTCGGTCGCTACATAGCGACCGAGCGGGACGGACGCTCGGTCGCTACGTAGCGACCGAGCGGGACGAACACTCGGTCGCTACGTAGAGACCAACTTTGGCCGAACTCGGTCGCTACGTAGCGACCGAGCAGGACGAGCGCACGTAGCGACCGAGCTTTGGCGAGCTCGGTCGCTACGTAACGACCGAGCGGGACGAGCGCTCGGTCGCTACGTAGCAAACGAGCTTTGACTTGAGGTCGGTCGCTACGTAGCGGCTGAGCGGGACGAGCGCTTGGTCGCTACGTAGCGACCGAGCGGGACGAGCGCTCGGTCGCTACGTAGCGACCGAGCCTTGGCTCGAGCTCGGTCGCTACTTAGCGACCGAGCGGGACGAGCGCTCGGTCGCTACGTAGCGACCGAGTTTTGGCTCGAGCTCGGTCGCTACATAGCGACCGAGTGGGACGAGCGCTCGGTCGCTACGTAGCGACCGAGCCTTGGCTCGAGCTCGGTCGCTACATAGCGACCGAGCATCCAACCCGCTGGGTCGCTACGTAGTGACCGAGCGGGATGATCGCTCGGTCGCTACGTAGCGACCCAGCAGGTTGGATGCTCGGTCGCTATGTAGCGACCAAGCTCGGCTCGGACTTGGTTGCTACGTAGCGACCGGACATCGTGTATGTGCGGTAGTTACGCAATGACCGAGCTTGGTTCGTTTGCTTTGAGCTTTCAAAGATATTTCTTCGTAAAAACTTCGTATTGGTTATTTTTTTACGAAAATTATATTTTTCTTTTTACTATCTTTTTCGGAAATGCGATTTCCGAGGGTTTTCGGGTGATAATTCCGTCGTGACCGTTTTTGACCCCAATAATGCTCCATGACGTCAAAAAATGAAGGTGGAAATTTCTTCTCCAGATTGAAGAATATGATCGGAATGTTCTCATGAAGTTGTTCGATGACTTCTTCCTTGAATGTATGTGTGCTAAGATCTCTGAAGAAGGCTCTGATGGCTGTATATTGCAAAAGTAACCCAATTAATAAAATTTCATAACATATGTATATTATAAATTAATATTTACCTGCAATTGCTTCATGTACATTTGTTGGAAGGAGCTCGGCAAAACCAAATGGAAGTAGTCGTTGCATAAACACATGATAATCATGACTCTTCATTCCTGGGAACTTTTGACCTCGTTCAACACATCTTGACATATTAGAAACATAACCATCAGGGAACTTAACTTCTGATGTAACCTAATTAAACAAAGTTGTTTTGGCTAATGACAACCGAAAGATAGGAACATGAATGTTTCCATTGCTCTTGATATATAAATCACTTCTTGAACAAATATATGGTAAGTCCATCATTGACTTCTTCTTATATTTTGTCTTCTCAGGGATTTTCAGTATTGCATTCATGATGGTGTCAAAAAGTTCTTCTCTATATGTCTCACATCTAGGTTGTGACATAGAAGAGTATATTTTGGGAATTGCCTCAAAAAGTTCCAGTAAGGCAACTCCCAAAATATACTCTTCTTATGCCAATTGTGCGCCACACCATATCTATCAGGCATATTTCCAGGAACATGCCAGTTTCTTCTACACTTAACTGTTTCTTGAGCTCCGTAATAATCAATGTCCGCTTCGATCTGTTGGCCGGTGATATATGGAGGAGGACTGTCTCTGACAACTCTTTTGTACCTAAACAATGTCTTATTTCTTCTGTACGGATGAGAAATGGGAAGAAAGCGACGATGAAAATCAAACGAACAATTATTCCTACCATTCTTCAGTTGAAAATCATCCGTCGATCCGAGACAATATGGAAAAGATAATCTTCCATGTGTAGTCCAACCAGACAATATCCCATAAGCATGAAAGTCACTTATCGTCCACAGCAGAACTGCTCGCATCGTAAATTTTTTTTTCAGTGAACAATCATACGCCCTCACCCCTTCTGACCACAACTCCTGTAGCTCTTGTATCAATGGTTGAAGAATAACATCTAGCGACTGTTTTGGATTCTTCGGCCCAGAGATTAATATGGTTAAGAACAAAAATTCTTATTCCATGCACATTTCCGGCGGCAGATTGTACGGCGTAAGAATGACTGGCCACAAAGAATATTGTCTTCCAGACATTCCGAATGGACTAAATCCATCGTTGCATAACCCAAGATAGACATTCCGAATATTTCTACTAAAATCTGGTGTACCTTGTTGAAATGTTTCCACGCTCTTGCATCTGATGAATGAGCGACATGCTACCTCATCGATGCAGCAGTCCTCTCAGATTGATATAACCTTTTCAACCTATCTGTAATTGGTAGGTACCACATCCTTTGGTACCGTACTTTATTCCTCCCACGTCCTTGCGGTTTGAATCGTGGTTTCTTACAGAATCAACACTCTTCTAGCTTCTCATCATCTTTCCAGTAGGTCATGTAGTTGTCGATACAAACATCTATCATCTCCGAAGGCAACCCAAGACTATAAACCAATTTCTGTATCTCATAATAAGATTCAGCAGACACGTTGTATTCTGGCAAATACTCTTTAAACAACTCTGTCCATGCATCCATGCAATTCTCGGGTAAATTATGATCAGTTTTAATATTCATCATCCTAGCTGCTAGAGACAATTTAGAGACACCTTCTCTACAACCAGTGTAGATTGGTTGATTTGCAGCATCTAGCATTTCATAAAACCTTTTTGCATCCAAATAAGGTTCTTCTACATTTCCAGTTCCATCAGCTACACTTCTACATTTCTAAAAATGCATCAGTAATCATGTCTTGAACCCTATCATGATTTGCCATCTGCTCTTCTTGATGGTAATTATATTCATTATGCAAATGATTCGGTTCTTCATTATTACCATCATCCTCAAAATTATTATTGCTACTACTAGCTTCATTTCCTCCATAACTCTCTCCGTGTTGATACCAAATATAATATTGTGGTGCAAATCCTTTGTTTACTAAATGTTATTGTGGAATTCTTGCATTTCTGATAAAGGCATAACATCTTACCGCTTTCTTGCGTGATCGGTGGGGCCCGCCTGGTACATGAATGTCTCTAGCCCGCTCAGAAATGCATTTGTCACTCTCCCATCAGAATCTTATGGAAATACATCCAACTCCGTAACTCGTAAATATTTCCGTCATCCGCCATTATTTTTTAGAATTCTTTTTGGGAACTTTTTTTAATAATTTTTTTGGAATTTTTTTTTCGCGGATTTTTTTTTCTTGTTTTCCTTTGTGTGTTGTGAGAAAGTGAGTTGTGAGAAATGACATATATATAGAATTTTTTTTGAGTTTGATAGGTGAAGTATAACAATGATTTTACTAGGAAAATTTTATTAGGGTTTTACATCTCTTTTACATCAGTTTTACAAGGAATTTAAAACGAAATTAGGTAATTCAAAGCACAATGAATACACGTTTTCACCAATAAATAACGGTAACATGTTTCATCGTAATATCCTCATAAATTTACGACGAATATTGTTCGCGACGTACTTTCGTCGTAAATTTACAAAGTGTTTACGATAAAACGTTGTCCTTGTAATTTTATGTCTACGTTATGACAAGTAGTTTATGAGGAAAAATTTTCTTCGTAACTTTTCGTCGTTACGGAAACGTTTTCTTCGTAGTGTTGTAACGAAAATATATATGTAGTTACTAAAAAAATTAGCGTTCCAAAAATAAAAGTTAATAAAAATCTAATTAAAGTTAATTATCGGATCCAGGTCGAGTAGTATCGATAAAGTCAAATTAATTAAAGTTATTTTTGATGCCAAAATCACGAGAAAATGGTTATGTGGCTTGTGGCACAATGGTGGTGTTCATGCTTTATTGCACCAAGAAAGCGCATTGACTAGTTCCAATGATCAAAAGGACGAAAAGTTTGATTCACCGCTCTGTTTACTGCAACGCGTTCTACGTGATTATCTCTTTTCTGTTTTCTTATAATCTGACTGGAAACCGGATGCACCGGTCCGTAGGTCTTACTTCCGCTCTGTGGGCAGCTGGGTCCACCCATGTTTATATAGAAGCACACTCACTACTCATATACAATTTTTAATTCGACCAATTTTATACTAATCTTTATCCCTAGATAATATGGTATATATGAAAGCTTCGAAATGATGAAATATTTAGGAGGATAGACATGAATCCGTTCGAACTAGTCTTGTTTGAACAGGAAACAGTGATAAAGAAGATGTGGGTTTAACAAAGACGTCTTATTAATGGTCGGTGAGAAAGTTCAGTCGGTTACAAAGGAAATGAGAAGAGTGCGACAGAAAGAAAGCCTGTGGTTCGAAGAGCTACCGGAAAAGTACAAATAACGGCGAGATGAAGCAGAGGTGAAAACCCTAATCTAGCCGCCAAGTGTTAGTCAAGAGTTTCGGATCCCTCTCTCGTTGCTTCCCTTTTCCTTTATATAGTCGTCCTGATGCTTCATCCTCGACCTAGCTTACGCCGTCTTGATGGGCCTCCCCTGCTGGGCCGAAAGGCCCATATGCATCCGAACAGCCACCAAGCCGAATACACTTTAGTCGACGATGATCGACTAAAAGTATTCTAGGGACAAGCCGAGAGGCCTGACCTCTTGAGCCGACTAACCGAGCCATCGCTTTATCTAATCCGGGCCAGGCCTTCTATTCTTTGAGCCTTGTGGGGTGGTTAAATCCATCCCCTACAGTATGGGCCTCGAAATTCTCCCTAAAAACCCAGCGGACCCTCGCGACGGTTCGGCTTCTCGGCGTATTTATGAGGAAAAAGGAGGGGGAAACTCGAGGCATCATCATTAAGCCTAATCGGGCCTAAATGGGCCTCGAAACTCCCCCAAAAAACCCAGCGGACCCTCGCGACGGTTCGACTTCTCGTTTTAATTAACCATCGGTCACCTTAAGTCGGATTAGACCAACGGTTAATCAAGACACGTCAGCTAAAACCCGAGTATCCGCGACTCAACGACTTCAAGCGAGAATGTCCCCAGAACACTTCCTGCGACACAACAACCAAAAGAAGCAATAAAACATCATCTGCTATTTCCGAGAGAAATGACGCCGCGCGACTCATCGACCAACCGCTCTAACCTTCCGACAGGTCTTCTATTCCTTCAAACCCTAAACTCCAAAATCCATCATGAGCTAGACAACGCTTCGCTCACTGATGGACTGGGGGGGGGGGGACTTACTGTAGGGGATGGATTTAACCACCCCACAAGGCCCAAAGAATAGAAGGCCTGGCCCGGATTAGATAAAGCGATGGCTCGGTTAGTCGGCTCAAGAGGTCAGGCCTCTCGGCTTGTCCCTAGAATACTTTTAGTCGATCATCGTCGACTAAAGTGTATTCGGCTTGGTGGCTGTTCGGATGCATATGGGCCTTTCGGCCCAGCAGGGGAGGCCCATCAAGACGGCGTAAGCTAGGTCGAGGATGAAGCATCAGGACGACTATATAAAGGAAAAGGGAAGCAACGAGAGAGGGATCCGAAACTCTTGACTAACACTTGGCGGCTAGATTAGGGTTTTCACCTCTGCTTCATCTCGCCGTTATTTGTACTTTTCCGGTAGCTCTTCGAGCCACCGGCTTTCTTTCTGTCGCACTCTTCTCATTTCCTTTGTAACCGACTGAACGTTCTCACCGACCATTAATAAGACGTCTTTGTTAAACCCACATCTTCTTTATCACCGTTTCCCGTTCAAACAAGTCTGATATGCAGAAAACGAATGTCAAGTTTGGTTTAAAGCAAATGAGACGATACCTCCATCTCTACAAGAACATCTTATTGAAAAACCACAAGTCTTAAGGTTGGATAATATTTCTATGATAGACAGCTCATGGACTTCTACAACTCAATTAAGTAGATGCGGATGGTTTGAATGGATAGTTTGGGGAAGATTCAACTTTTAGGGACACGGAACTTAAAAAGGCGGAAGGCTGCTTTGCATACAGAAATGGAAGCACTGCGAAGGGGCTATGGGAAAACATGCTTCAACATTCGACATGCCAAAGCTCTCGAACGGATTGTAAAGATCTGATTGCAATGTTAAAGGATCCTTATGTACGGCCAAGTTTTACAACAGAATTGGATGCGATAAAGAGTCTTCTGATATGTTTTCCGGACTTCAAGATATCTCACATCCCACGAGCGCAAAATGTAATTTATGATTTAGTTTTTTTTAGCTAAGACTACGAGGTATTTCCATAGAGAGCTTTGTTTCATTGGTTGTTCTATTATGGCCTGGTTATCCAAAACACCTCATTACGACTCATTCTCTCAAGTCAAATTGTCTTTTTTTCATCAATATAGACCAACTCCATCAAGCCTTTACTAATCAAACTGATCACTTTGTATCTATATAAACAATGTAGAACAGTTAACTCGGAGCACCTCGTACAAGATTCTCTGCTCTCGTATTTTAAGTCTGGAATACATGTGTAATCTCTAACATGCTGAAATCTTCCTCAATTCTTTGTATTTTTCAGATAAGTTGCAAAAGAAGGTCATATTCTGGTTCTGAAGCTAGCTTCACTAATTGAGAACAAACTGTTGCAAATGTCACGTGTAATTATCGGAAAAAGATGATGCATTCTAATGCCTAGATAAAAGCTTTAAATTTTGCATGTGGGGTGAGAGACTGGCTCTTGTATTACCATATCAAGCCTTCAAAACCTTCTAATGTACTATACTAACTTTGATCTGAGAAAAATTCATTGTCCTCCCAAGACCCATCCGTAAAGCACCACTTTCTTATTCTAGCTATACATTGTGTTTCTTCTTCCCTGATGTTGAGTGGCGTTGTACCGGTGCAAACCGGTATCTTTTGTACTTCATTCTAGAGTATCGCGTTTATATATGCTAACTGCAAAATATATTTTAGGATCTTTTTCAATACTGTTAAAAAGTTATCATTCCATATCTTTCAAATATAGCATAGAATCCATGTGAACTGATAATCGTCTACGATGTTATTCTCAAAAATATACTTATAATTCATACAGGCTAAAGCTAATTGTAGAGAAAATTTACATGGATTCGTAGGGATCCTTGATAAAGTTCATATTTGAATTGTTGAAGAACATTCAAAGTCAAATTATTATTGTTGTTGCTTAACACCAATTTATGTTTTTTAATCACTGTTACCACACGTGATTTGTGCTTTCTTTGAAAGTTACTAAGAAATATTACTATAAATAAAAAGAAAAACCAAGTCTATTTGAAACTTGATTATAGTTTACATTTTTAGAGTAATACTAGTATCAACAAACATGATTTTATAGTTTTGGTTAGAAAACTTAATTTTGTGGTTTTATTAAGAAAATACGATATTGCGGTTTTGATTTTGTAGTTTTGGTGAGAAAATTCAATTTTTGGTTTTGGCGAAAAAATGTGAGAAAAATTCAATTTAACTATCATGTGGAAAAACTTAATTTTATAATTTTGACGGAAAACTCAATTTTACGGTTTCAGCATAAATATTCAATTTTATAGTTCTAGCAGAAAAGTTGAATTAATTTTGATTTTTTGATAGGTAGATTTTACGGATTTTAATCCAATTTTACAATTTTGATAAAAACACAATTTTACGGTTTAAAATACATAATTAATAATAATTATAATTAATATAATATATTTATATCTCGATATATCATCTAAATGCTGATACAATAGTGTATAAACAAATAACGTCTTAGCATTTTATACGAAAACGAAGATGGCCTAAATATATATATTTTCAACGACTTTAAAGAAAAGAAGAAGAAAATCTGCAGAGCTGTCTGAGATTTTCGTTGATCAACATGACTATCCCGCGTCGCCGAGTTGGCATGACGTCGAAAGCTTTTGGATATTAGTTTTGGTTTTACAAGTAATTAAACTGACTATTGATGCCTTCACACATGTATTTTTTTTTTCTCTTTTGCTTCACACGTTATATATGCTCCAATATTTAATTTTATTTTTTTTTCTTTTTCAACATTATTTTACCATTATTTGGTTATGTTCTTCCTAAAAATATACTCTATGTGTTTCTAAATAAGTGTCATTTTGACATTTTTCACACAAATTAAGAAAGTGGCGGAAATATATGTAATTTGTTATTAATTATACTTTCTGACTAATAGTATTTAAGATAAATAAAATTATTTATAAAATCATTTCAATTTTCGGTTAATTTTCAACTGAAAGTAAGTATAATTTGCATTAAAATTGTAAAATGATATCATTTTATATAAAAAAAAAATTCAAATAACACTTATTATGAAACAGACTGAGTAATAGTTTTAAACCTTTTTTCTTTTCCTCGTATGATTATAGGAAGTCTATATATGTGGGTTCCGACAGAGATAGTCCTAATATTTGTCGTAGTCTGCACCTTATTTTATCCAAATTGGTGAAAAAATAATGAATCTGTGATGATTATAATGTCTTAATAATTATTCAGTCCTCAAAATCTCAAAGTTAACAAAACAAATCTAAGGTGAACCACATTTATTGCAAACATACTCTCTCTTTTTCTGTTTCATATTAAGTGTCGTTGTAGAAAACAAATTTCGTTACAAAATAAGTGTCGTTCCGACTTTCAATGCAAAATTTATTAATTTTATTCAGCAGTTTATTTTTCTATTGGTTGAAATATAGTTATGTGCATAACTAATTGTGTTTTTATATATTAAATATACAAAATTTATTGTTTCCTTAATCTGTGTGCACAAATCCAAAACGACACTTAAAATGATACATAGATAATACTCCCTCCGTTTTTTTAATAAAATTTGTTTTAGAATTGTGCACGTAGATTAAGAAAATCATTAATTTTTTATATTTTCTAAATAAAAACATCATTAATTATTTAGCTAACCTCAAATCAACCAATAATAAAATAGAATGTATATTATTATTGATCATATAACATTAAGTGTTAGTAAATTTTACATAGAAAACCGAAAACATCATATAGTTTGGAACATCAAAATTTCTCTAAAACGACTTATATTAAAAAACGGAGGGAGTATATTTTACTTTTACTAAAACATGCAACTTCTTTATGGGGGCAAATATTGTAAATGTTATTAAGATTCAAATGTGCGAGGAATTCTGACTTCTGAGTGTCTCAAAAATTATTTCTGATTTTCAATTATTTAAGATGTACATGGGATTCTCCTCTATTTGAAATCATAATAGCCTTTTAATTTCAAACTAAATCTCACTTTAAAACATCAATATATCAAATTATATGGGTTTAAAATTGTTTGGTACTGCGTCAGATGATCAATAACTTTTTTCATATAATTTCTTTTACTCCAGTATTTATTCAGATGTGGAACTTTATAACAAAGTAAGAAATGGATTATAGAATTAGACCCTATTTTCATTTGTGCAAAATTTAATCATATCTCTTATTCTAGTACTAGATTCTAGATGTTGATTTACTAGTTTATTCAAAATAGAATTGTGAAGTTTACATCACAGATATGTACATCTAACTCAATTTTGTTTCCAACTAGAAACCAACATCTTTTAGAACACTGTATTGTATATGAACAAGTTTCTTGATAGGCTGCTGGTTTTGAAAATAGGGAGAATTTGCGAGATATCTATGTTTGATGAATTAATGTTGTGCAGGTCAATGATTTTGACATAATTAAGAGACTAACAAATATGTTTCTTTTCATCCGGTTATAACCCTCAATGAAACAGGTAGACGGTGACAGGGAGAAGGTAAGACCACGTAAGCTAAGATAAATATGGCCATTATTAACCCTGTACTGTGCAGAACTGGAGGATTTAAAGGAAACACGTCACACACCGCATACGGTTTACTATGTGCGGTAAATATGTGGAGTATAATAGGACAACGACATCTACTTTATATGGTGTAGTCTTTAATTTTCTTACAGTCTGTCCATCTGGGTAAGAAGTAAGAAAATCCAGAGAAGAAGGTGAATGCAGATGCAGAGTTAATGCTCTGACTTTCCATAAGGTAAGCTTCCGTTAACTAATCTTAATACATCGGTTGTGCATTTACTATACAGAATGATATAGATAAACTAGATGGAATGGTATTACGGTTCTCACACTAAAATAGTATTCTCTTTACTGTGTTAATTGTTGAAGATGACTGAGCCAGATAGAGTGTTGCTTGTACATGGGACGTGGGTCCGTGATGCAGATAATCGATAGATATTTGAGCCTGACATAGTGTGTGCAGCAGAGAATTTCATCGAAGTGAAAATGGAGATGACAATGACTGAGTTAGTAGCTGCAGTCAATGAACGTCTAGACATAATATCGAAAGATATCTCTGTCAAACTGTCGTATCACTACCCGGAGTGGGTTGCAATGGGTGATGGTGAGTTGGATACACCTCAGTACATTACAGACGATACCGAGGTGGGTGTATTCATCCGGATGAGACGCGCCATAGAAGAAGTTGATATTTATGTCGCCATCGTCCGCCATTCACCTGGTGGGAAAGAAGAAAATCTACCACGCCAACTGTCACGTAATGTGCGTAAAAGGGGAGAGGATGGAGGTGACAACTGTCTGGATGAGGAAGACTGGCATGCTTTTGCACTCTCAGAAACTCCATTGACTCTTCCACCAACACAGAAGGATGTAGTTGGGAAAGACCAGGTGGTGCCAGAATGTTCTGTACGACCAGCAAGGAATAGTATGACTTCTCGAACGGCTATTCCACATGGACAACGTGGGATAGTCATTAGAGAGCCAGGCGAGACTGTTCGACTTGCTGGGCCGGAGACAGAAGCGAGACAGAAGGGAAAGAACAAGCGGCCCTTAGAGTGTGAAACTGATTCAGACACTGACTCCGACGATGCAATGGTCGTCCCTGTGCTTCGTGCAAGTATTCCTGAGACAGCAAATGCAGCTCGGCCTGTAGCGCGCCGGCTTGTGTTCGGAATACCTGGAATTACCAACACACAGGAGGGAGCTGGTAGTTCTAGTTGGAGTACAGATGCTCAACCTGAAGTAGCTGACGAATTTGGTCAACATTAGGGAAAATTTGATGAAGCACTCCACGAGATGCTAAGCGATCCATACACTCCAGCTCTATTTGGAAAGGATGCCCCACCAGTATTCAACAGTCGCCGGGGAACAGGTAAAACAGATACTATGTGACAACAAATAGTATAGTATTAAAGATTAACATATAAAACAGTATATGCTGTACTATATCCGATAGTTAATACTTGATATTGACACACTTTTAATTTGTAGGTGTGGATACTGCCCTTGCTGACGTACAATACGAGGGGGATGAAATTTACGTCGGCCGTGTATTCAAATCCAAAACTGACTGCAAAATCAAACTAGCAATTCATGCCATGAATAGGAAGTTTCATTTCAGAACACCCCGCTCGAGTCCGGCAATGCTACTTGCCCAATGTGTTGGTAATGGTTGCCCATGGCGCGTGTATGCGGTTCTGCTGGATGCTAGTGGGAACTTCCAAGTTCGCCAAGCAAATCTCCTTCACTCATGCACCGTTGATGAGCGCCGCAACTACCACAAACTAGCAACCACTCAGGTTATAGGCGAGATATTGCAATCAAGGTTTGTTGGAATCAAACGTGGCCCAACCGCAGCAGCCATTAGGAAAATACTGTTGGATGAATTTCATGTGAACGTCTCCTATTGGAAAGCGTGAAGAGCTAGAGAGCTTGCAATGGACCATGCAATGGGTACAATGGTAGGAAGCTACTCACTTATACCTGCATATTTAGCTCTCCTTCAGTCATCAAATGAAGAAACGACCTGCTTCTTGGAGAGTACAGATGACGAAAATGGGGGAAGAAGATTTAAGTATTGTTTTGTTGCATATGGGGCGTCAATCTCAGGGTATCCGTCGATGCGGAAAGTGGTTGTTGTTGATGGGACGTCATTGAAAGGAAGGTTTGGGGGCTGCCTACTTTCAGCGTCAGCACAAGACGGAAATTTCCAAGTATTTCCTCTAGCTTTTACGGTGGTCGATAGTGAAAACGACGATGCTTGGGAATGGTTTTTCCAGAAATTACAAACTTTTGTTTACGATATCCTGGGGTTGGTTTTCATCTCAGATCGACATGCAAGCATTTACAGTGGGCTTAGGAAGGTAAAAATCTGTACTATTCTTTTTCATGATACTATTCTATATGCAATTACTATTTCACGTACTACCAAATCTATATAATAACTTCTGGTATTAATTTTTATTATATATTTTTCACGTTCAGATTTATAATCACGCTGAGCACGTTTCATGTGTAGTCCATCTTTGGCGCAATGTAAAGGCAATATTCAAGAAAAGTAGACTCGCAAACCTTATGTCCACTGCTGCACGGGCATTCACTCTGACCAAGTTTAATCAAAAATTTATTGAGATCCAGAAAATAAACCCTCAATGTGCTGCATATTTGGTAGACATAGGTACGTATACTGTGTGATCGAAATAGTATACTTTATAAACGGAATTTTTCATAACCATACTATTTAAATTTCACGGTTTGAACACTGGACTAGAGCTCATTTCAAAGGAAGCCGGTACAACCTGATGGACTCAAACATTGCGGAATCTTGGAATGGTGTCATTCAGGAAGCAAGATAATATCCCCTTATTACTATGTTTGAATACATACGCACAACCGTTATGGGCTGGCTGGCATTCCGTAGAGCAAAAGCAAACCGAGAGGAAGGAACCCTCACACCAAATGTTCGAAAACTGGTTGAGGAGAACTACGAACTGTCTACAGGTTTGTCAGTACGTGATATTGGTGAGTTGGAGTTTCAAGTGCAGGACAATGTGGGAGAGTGCTTCACCGTTTTATTAGGACCTGGCAGCTGCAGTTGTATGGAATACAACGAGATTGGCATTCCATGTATTCATGCTCTAGCTGCTTCAACAAGGATTGGCTTCCCTTCTGATGCGTTGGTTGCGCCACCATACTATGTGACAACTTGGAGACAAGGATTTGCTGGAAAAATATACTCGGTCCCATCAGTCGGAGCGGTAGAAATATGGGTTGGTACTCCAACCAACCTTCTCCCACCGGCGGTGCACCGCCCACCTGGCCGTCCAAGAAAAGTCCGCATCCTCTCCCGCGGGGAGTATAAGGTACATCTTTCCTTTGAATTAATTTGACTTATAGACCGGTGGTTGAACACATAAGAATCAGGGGAGACAAACTAGGATAGATGATTGATACCACTCAAATTACCCTAAGGAGTGTTACTCTCATCAAAAGAGGTTCAGATATAGTACTTAGGGATCGAATCCACAAGGAGCTAGGGAACAATTAAATCTAGTGTTTATTAATTCTAAAGGTTGTTAATGTTTTAAGGAAATAGCAATAATAACAAGCGAGTAAATAATAAATGTAACTTTGGTTGGAAATGATATTAGATGCAGGGCCACTATTCAGGTGTTGGAGATTATAATACCTACAGATGCCTAACTGTTACATGCATGATATATTAGAGCTCATTCGCTTAACTCAGTGATCAGCTGTCGCATGTACCACTGGTTAACATACTAGATCTTGTGTCTCACCGGTTAGATGCAGACACAAGAGAGTGTCGATCGATAGTCTATTAAGACGTCGGCCGATACACCTTTGCCAACATCGATCGATTGTCAATTGAGGACATCGATCGACGGGTTCTAGCCAGGCCTATGCGCGAGTATGAAATGCCCTACTAAGATTCTAAATTGGCGGTTAGCCCTCTCTAGCAGTCCTAATATGATAGATAGATGTCAGGATGGGATAACAAGGGTGCTTGAATATGCAATCCTATGATTAAGTTCTAGTTAGCAAGGATAAAACAAGCAATGAATACAAATCTATCATGAATATCACAACAAGGCAGATCTATAGTTTGGGGCTAATCCCACAAACTTATCTGAACCCTAGATCTAACAGTTGAACTACTCAGACATAGCAAAACAATTCATATCAATAGAGAAATAAGAACTCATAGAGTAGATGAAAAGAAATAGAAACAAGGAGTTCCAATCACAAGTGATCTTCTCTCCAAAATGAAACTTGTAACAAACTAGGTCTAGAAAAGCTCTCCCTAGCCGTCAAAACACTTGCAGTATATATTCTACTAGGTTAAAAACTCATCAGGGCATTTTGGTAATTTGGCTTGGCCTTGGTTCTTAAGTCTGCTGAATCCAAAATGTCGCGTCTGGTGTCTCGACATCGATCGATGGTATTTGTGTACATCGATCGATATTAATCTTCAACTGTCGAGGCATTTCCTGATATCGATCGTCAGCACTGATGCGCATCGATCGATTATTCTTCCTCTCGTCGACCTTTAAGTGGTCAGCTCGGGTGAAATGTCCTTTATGCTCCAAAATGCTCCAAAGTCATAGCTTTACTCCGAAATGCACCTGAACCTGAAAACATACCTAGAAGAGTAGAAAACATAGATATATATATATAGTAAAATACTAATGTACCATGGATAAAAATGGGTCAAATCCAAGGTAGATCAACTCCCCCAGACTTACCCTTTTGCTTGTCCTCAAGCAAAACATACAGGCAGTCTCTCTGAAAGAGGTTTAAAAATATTTGGGAACTTAAGATTTTAAAACATAGAAATCCTTCCTCAACAATTTTGCAACCACATTTAAAAAGTCCTAATCACAAAAGCACACTATGCAATATCCTAACTTAGCAACCATTTCTAACATAACACAACTCATCAATTCACGTCTGACATCCCCTCTACTGATTTCATTTCTTAGCATAAATATAAAGTGAATGCTTTACCTTGGGAGTATCGATCACAGGATGCAAGGATTTCAGACAGGTATCTGGAGCTGCAGGTAAAAGTTAGTTTCTAGTTTCTCTCTCTCTAAATTTCTCTCTTGAGTCAAAGTCTGCTTCCATTGCAGGATCAGTGACCAAGATTGGACAGGCTTCCATGAATCAAAACTTAATGGTGGTTGCCACCAAGTTATGTTCACTTCTTTTTGACATATATCCAAGAGTTCTTTGCGAAAGCGAGCCTTGAAGATTGCCGCCTCCAAGTCCCGTTTCGAACTCTTTTATTTGAGTCCTTATGAATCAAGCCTTAATGGTTTTAGCCACCAAGTCTTGTTCAGACTCATCCTAATTAAACAATAGATCTTATTTTATTTTTTTAATTTTTATTTATTTTATTATTTTATTATTATTTTTTTTATATTTTTTTTATTTATTTTTTATTTTTAGATACTCACTAACTAATCTAGGGTCGAAATCTATAGAGAGAAAATGTGATAAATAATCTAAACCAGGCGTTACCTTCCAGACCTGTCTGAAGAATCCGATCCCATGTATACCAAGCCCCAAGACAAGCGGTTATGTCAGGTTTAGTGTTGGAAATCAGCTTTGGTTACTTCATACGGTTCAAGGTAAGTGTGTAGTTGATAGGTTGATCTGCTTTAGCATCTTTAGTGCTATCTGCAATCGGTAAATCTAAAATGGTGCTAAAGATTGGTTAGATATTCATGTTTAAATCAATATAAGATTATAGTCCCTATTTTCAATAGCTAAGCATAATTTATTTGAAATTCCTTTTTACATAAGAATAAAATAAATTATATCAGTAAATCTCCCCCAGACTTAAATTACACTGTCCCAGTGTAACTCAGCCGGAGTTATGATGAATAGTTCATGATGTACGAAATGTAACAAGTAGGGTAGATACATCTGACCAGATTAGATATCGATCGATGTTTAAGTGTTACATCGATCGTCGTGTGGTTGCCTATGTTGAACGATGTCGACGTCTCGTCGTCGGTCGATATTCAAGTCCTCCTACTTGGGTCTCCTAAATCTGAAAGAAATAAAACGAAAGAAATTAAATGCTAGCTAATAAAACCAAAGTAAAATACCTAATAGTGGGTTGCCTCCCACTCAGCGCTTGGTTATAGTCATTTACCTTGACTGTGGTAGTGATTGGCTATTGGGTGGAGAAGCAGCTGCTTGTTGGAAAGCAAGCATCCACGTCATCTCTGCGCATTCTGGACCAAGATGCAATGAAACTTCTTGTGGCCTCATTATTTCTTGTCCATTTGTCATCCATCTTCTCAAGTACGTTGGAGATGTTCTGTAGCCTTTCTTGAACGTTGTCAATGCTGACCTGATGCCAGCCTATTTTGTCATAGGCGTATGCTGAAAGATCTGTCAGTTCTTTTTGCATTGACTCTACTGTCTTGTGTATCAGCTGCTCGCCGATTGGTATAGTCTCTGCGTCAATCGATGCGATTATGTGTTCGTTGGTCGATCTCGGCGAGTTGCTGTCGATCGATTTCGCTTTTGTCCTGTCGATCGATGCTGATATCTGGTGTTGAGCTGCGAGTTGCCTCTGAATGGCTTTGACTTTTTTCTGTAGCCATTCTGCGTGGTTGTCTAGTCCACTGATTTTGTTGTCGAATAGAAAGTAGATGTCATCGCAGTGTTTGTCAAGTCGTTCCTCCATGGTGTCTACAGCAGTGTAGATCTTGGATGTGATCTTGTCAACCTCTGCTGCTGTGTAAGGAAGTAACTCCACAGGTTTCTTGCCATCGATCCAGGGTCCTCTTAGCCTGTCGATCGATGCTGATTTTGCCTGCAAAAAACTTTGATTAGTAATGTTCTCAATATCCTTTTGGGCATGAAGTAATTGACTAGACAATTTGTTTAAATATGTCATGACTGTGATATAAAGCGGCATGCATATCCTCGTAAGTCCTCAGCCTCTCATTCATGGCTGAGACTTTAGCGTCGAGCGATGTGAAGGTACACATGTCGATCGATGTGGCTGGTTGTTGGTCCTTCTTGCGAATGGTGTCCAGATCTTGCTGTAGTAGCTCGATTTTAGTGCTTAGCCAGTCCACGTTGTTGTTGAGAGGGCAGTAAACGTCGTTTATCCTCGTGTCGATGTATGAGACTTCCCATTCATCCCCGTGTTGTGTTGAACATTGCGGTTCTGCAGGGATCTGAACTGTAGGAAGACTGACATCGATCGATGTTGCACGTGGTGCGTCGATCGATGCTGAGGTCGTAGCTTCCTTCTCAAGTTGCTGTCGTAAGCTCTCAATTCCTGTCCTCATTTCTGCCATACATCTGAAAAGCTCATTGTAGCCTCTATCCAAAGGCTGATGTGTGTCTTCAACCAATGTTTTGAGCTCCTCTCCCAGTTTCTCCTGAGCTCCACAAATACCAAACACCATCTCATCAATTTCTTCTTTGGTGTAGAGTTCTGGTGCCAGTCGTGTGAGTGTGAAGGAAGTGGCATGTTCTGGAAGACAGATGTGGCTCTCTTTAAAAAGAGATGCTCTTTCCAGTATTTTCCTGATGTTGTCCTTTGTGACAGGTATCATCTCACCAGCTACGCCTCGTGCGTGTCCACGCTCATCTCTGTAGACTCCATATTCGTCCCTTTGTTCCCAAGTGAACTTTCTGGCTCCATACATGTCGAAAGCGTGGTTCCCACATTCATACCGTCTGTCGATCGACGTCGGTTCATCTATATCGATCGACGTTGGTGTTATCCTGTCGATCGATGTCTCCGTTGTACCGTCGACATATGCTTGCCCTTTTGGTAGGCGTGATAGATCTGGGTTGATCTCTGTTGTGGTGACTCCTGCGTGGTTGTTAGGATCTGTTTGAATGACGTCTGGAGTGCCACGTTACTGTGAGAACAGGTTGTCAGGTCCATTGGCTACTTGAAGGATGTCTGCTATGTCCTCTCTGGATACTTGTAAAATCCTTCCATCCATTGCACGCGCGTTGCCATCTGGGTCCCTGAAAATACCAAATTCATCAGGTGTTAGAAAACCGTAATCAATGTTTGCATAATCATTCTTTTTAGAAATAGAGAGATTAGGGTTTAGAGTAGTATCGATCGATGTAGATACAGTTACATCGATCGATGACAGAGTAATTTCTGCAGAACTTGTGTTCTTGAGATGATTGCTCTTCATAGATTTTTCTGTTGATGTAGAAGGAAGAGTGTTCATCTTATTTGCTTGTGTGTTTGCTCTAATGTGTGTAGGTGGTTCTGGAGGTGCAAAACGATTTATATAGGTATCTATAAACCTAGTTTGGGAGGGAATATGCTCCTGCTCCTGAATTTTTGCTGCGGCGCGAATATCGATCGATGTTCCTTTACGGGTGTCGATTGATGTGAGCGGTTGCTTTGCTAGACGAGGGTGGGTATCGACCGATGTGGAGTGCACAGCGTCGAACGATGTTGGAAACGTGTTGGTGAACTTATGTGTTTCAAGTCTTTCATCCTGCAAAGACATTTCTATTGCACGTTCTTTCCAATAATCCTCATCGTATTCCTCGGTATGTTCCTCATTAGGTGAAGTAATTACAGTGTCAACTGCAAAACTTTCATGGAAACTACTGTCTGCCCAACTGCCTATGGAATAATCATCATGTCCTCTCTTGCTTGGAGGTTGGAAGGCAAAATGTTGGTAACAATGATTAGGTGAAGCGAAATGGTCAACCGGGTGCATTACGTCGAGTGACGTGTTGTTGCGATCATCGGTCACCGTTGACACATTTGAAGCGATCGATGGAAAGGTTGGGGTGTCGATCAATTCCGAGTACTCTGTTTCGTACTCCGATTCATACTCTGCTCCACAATGGCATGCGCCAATGAAGCCAAGTTCTTTCCCATAATCCACAGAATTAATGACCTTTCTCTTAGGTCGGATGGGTCGTAGTGGATGTTTGGGTCTATGAGCGTTAGACACAATTTGTTTTTGTTCATGTCACATACAGCTCCTACTGTAGCTAGGAAAGATCTTCCAAGCAGAAGTGAAGAGTTCCAGTTAAGCTCGATGTCTAAGACATGAAAATCTACAGGGACAAGGGCATTACCAATCTGTACCTCCAGATCTCTTATGATACCTCCTGATCGTTTCTCTGAAAGATCCACGAAGGTGAAGGATTCCGTTGAGGGTTCGATGGTCAAACCAAGCTGGTCTGCCATGATCCTAGGGAGGATACTAACTGATGCTCCTGTGTCACACATTGAATGGGGAAATTCAACACCCTTGACTACGCATGGTATTGCAAACTTCCCAGGATCACTCTTCTTTGTCAATGTGATCCTGTGTTTCATCTTCTCTCTGACTTGATGAAACATTCTCCTAATGTCCTCCTCGGTTACCTTTGTTTCTCTGAAGAACATCCACAACCGGTGTGTGAAGTAAGCTTCATCAAAAGGTTTTTCGATTGGGATTCTGAGGACTCGTTTAGTGAAACCATCCATCTCCTTATCGTTAGCTTCCCTCTTAAGGTTTTTAGGAATCTTCTCCTTTCTTTTCCGTAACCTTCTCCCTTCAGATTCTTGTTCTTCTTGAACAGATTCTGTTGAACTATTTAAAGGGTTGAGTTTTGGTTCGGGTGGGTTTGCTAATGGTTTAGGTGGTGGTCTGAGTGCATTGATGTAATCATTATCGATTGAGGGTAACCGCACTCGGTATGTCAGAGGTGCCTGTCGATCGATGGGAGGTGTGTTGTGACGATCGACGTCGGACTCACTCTGTCGATCGATGGTTGGCTCAACCGATCGATCGATTTTTTCATAGAAAGGGGAGGGTGGGTGAGGATGCTTAGCTGCGAATTCTTCATGAGTTAGAATTCGAACCGCATTGCATTCAGTCGATTTGGCAGACGACGTCGATCGATGACTGGAGTAATCCGTCCATCGATCTTCATCATGGTCTGTCGATCGATGCGAGTTCATCGACATCGGTCGACACCATTGGGATCCGCCGAGACTCATGGAGCTTTCGATTTCGAAATCTCCTTCCTCAAGCTTTTCATTTCTCACCACTTGCCAGAAATCATCATCTATGATGGCATTTACGTGGTGTTTTCCTTTGTCGGCTCCTGCCTCTCTAGCGAAAGCTTCTTGCCTCTTTATAGTCTCGCCCGTCTGAATTACTTGGGTTTCAAGTTTTCTCACCTGAGTCCCTAAGGTCTCGACTTTGGTGTTCAGATTATTGTAGGCGGAGTCTATCTTACCGTTGAAATCCACAGTGATTTGTTGTTGTCCCAACAGTACTCGATCAAGCATCTCTTCGATCTTGTTTTCCTGAGTCTGGGGTGGTGGATTTTGGTAGTAAGAGTTCGAGTAGCTCTTGCTGTTGTTGAATGGTTTTCGAAATTGTGAATTTTGGTTACTTCTTTGGCCATTTCCAAAGAAGTTTCTGTTTCGGCCCTGGTTTCCAAATTTCTGGAATCCGGTACCTCCGATGTAGTTCACATCTTCTTCTCCTTCCGTATCTGCTACTTCTCCTTCAGCTGAACATACTTGCTTCCTAAAAAGCTCGTGCACCACATCTAACTTAGCTCTTACTTCGTCCATCTGTTCCTTCCCGATAGAGGCTACAGACTTCTTCCGTTCAGAGTCAGTGTTTTTGGTGCTGCTGCTGTTAGCAAGGTTTTCGATAAGTCTCACAGCTTCCAACGGATTCCGAGTAGTGAAGTTTCCTTCACTCGCCGTATCAAGAGCCATTTGATACTGTAAGGCGAGACCTCGGAAGAAAGTGCTTAGCAGCTGCACTTCGTTAAATCTGTGGCGTGGACAGTCTCGCTGGAAGAACCTAAATCTAATCCACGCATCTTTGAAAGACTCTCCAGCCTTCTGCGAGAATGTAGAAATTTTGTTCCGAAGTTCTTCAGCGCGCGCCTCATCGAAGAAGTTTTGTAAGAAAGCATTCTTGATGTCGCTCCAGGATGTTAAAGATCCTGTGGGTTGTTGCCTAAGCCAGTGCATCGCTTCTCCATTCAGCGTGTATCTGAAGAGCTTGCACAGAAGGTAATCTTCAGAGACTCCTTCCATCCGAATAGCAGCGATTAGATCCTCGAACCGTTCCAAATGGTCCATAGGATGCTCGTGCGGTAACCCAGAGTAGGGTATCTGCGACACGAGTGTAGTATTGAGGCTTCATCTCGAAATTCTGCTTCTGGATCTCCGGAAGTCGAATAGCTGATCTGTTGGAATAGTACTCATCTGGGCGATTGTAGTCGGCCAGTGGTTTCGATCGAACGTCCTCATCTACAGGTTGAGCAGCTCCTATAGCATCAGCATCAGGGATTACAGTTCCCTGAGCATCTATTTTCTAACATGTTGCATTACGCAGATGACCGGCCTGGTCATACAGGTTTCCATTCTCATCCTGAGTTAGAATAATATTGTTTACCATTTTTGACGACACGGTATCGATCGACGTACGCGGTGTAGTATCGATCGTTGTCGAACGATTGGGATCGATCGACGATGACGGTCTGGTGTCGGTCGACGGTTGGTTGTGCGTATCGATCGACGACGAAGTTGTTGCGTCGAGCGATGTGGAACATTGACCTCTACGGATGGTGCGTTCCAAGTGAGCAGGATCGTCTGAGAACAGCAAGTATTTCTCCTTGTTGCTTCTGGTACCGCTGGGCATGCACCTGAAAAGACAAGAAAAAGATTATTAGAAAGGGGGTAAAGAAAAGAATAAGAATTAATAAAACTAAATCTAATGGCGATCAAAGCTCCCCGGCAACGGCGCCAAATTTGATACCACTCAAATTACCCTAAGGAGTGTTACTCTCATCAAAAGAGGTTCAGATGTAGTACTTAGGGATCAAATCCACAAGGAGCTAGGGAACAACTAAATCTAGTGTTTATTAATTCTAAAGGTTGTAAATGTTTTAAGGAAATAACAATAGTAACAAGCGAGTAAATAAAAAATGTAACTATGGTTGGAAATGATATTAGATGCAGGGCCTTTATTCAGGTGTTGGAGATTATAATACCTATAGATGCCAAACTGTTGCATGCATGATATATTAGAGCTCATTTGCTTAACTCAGTGATCAGCTGTCGCATGTACCACTGGTTAACATACTAGATCTTGTGTCTCACCGGTTAGATGCAGACACAAGAGAGTGTCGATCGATAGTCTATTAAGACGTCGACCGATACACCTTTGCCAACATCGATCGATTGTCAATTGAGGACATCGATCGACGGGTTCTAGTCAGGCCTATGCGTGAGTATGAAATGCCCTACTAAGATTCTTAATTGGCGGTTAGCCCTCTCTAGCATTCCTAATATGATAGATAGATGTCAGGATGGGATAACAAAGGTGCTTGAATATGCAATCCTATGATCAAGTTCTAGTTAGCAAGGTTAAAACAAGCAATGAATACAAATCTATCAATAATATCACAACAAGGCAGATCTATAGTTTGGGGCTAATCCCACAAACTTATCTGAACCCTGGATCTAACAGTTGAACTACTCAGACATAGCAAAACAATTCATATCAATAGAGAAATAAGAACTCATAGAATAGATGAAAAGAAATAGAAACAAGGAGTTCCAATCACAAGTGATCTTCTCTCCAAAATGAAACTTGTAACAAACTAGGTCTAGAAAAGCTCTCCCTAACCGTCAAAACACTTGCAGTATATATTCTACTAGGTTAAAAACTCGTCAGAGCATTTTGGTAATTTGGCTTGGCCTTGGTTCTTAAGTCTGCTGAATCCAAAATGTCGCGTCTGGTGTCTCGACATCGATCGATGGTATTTGTGTACATCGATCGATATTAATCTTCAACTATCAAGGCATTTCCTGATATCGATCGTCAGCACTGATGCGCATCGATCGATTATTCTTCCTCTCGTCGACTTCTAAGTGGTCAGCCCGGGTGAAATGTCTTTTATGCTCCAAAATGCTCCAAAGTCATAGCTTTACTCCGAAATGCACCTGAACCTGAAAACATACCTAGAAGAGTAGAAAACATAGATATATATAGTAAAATACTAATATACCATGGATAAAAATGGGTCAAATCCAAGGTATATCAATGATGATAAAGATAATGAATAGAGTATATAACATACATTAGGGATCAGTTGATGGTATATGACATATATAGTATAGTTCATGTAACTAGAATATACGTGGATGGTATGGTATTATACCCTATGTGAATTTATGAGGTTCCTTTTTCAATGACATAAGTATTGTTCTTATTTTGCAGAAAGGAGGGAACTCATCCTCTAGGAAATGCAAACGTTGTGGCCGTTCAGGTCACAACAAGGCGACATGCCGTAACCCTATATAAAAAAGCTAAGACTATGGAAAAGGCATCTGCAGGCAATTCAAAGCTTCTTTTTGGGAACTGGGTGAATAAGCGAAAGCCTTTGCCGTCTACGGACATGCCTCTAAATGAAGTATGATAGGGAAGTGAAGCAAATTTTAACTAAATACACAAATATATGCATAGCTGTCATATATTGATGTATTTAGTATGTAAATAGTATGCCATATAAACCCTATGTGAAGCACAAAGTATGTGAAAGTTGTACGGAACACCCGCAGACCTTCTGATGTGAATATAATGATGCCCTTCTCCACTAAATATTTCGAAATGAAAACATTGTAGAGGCGACATTGCTGAAGTCCGCAAGTAAATAATGTCGTACTATACCACGTGCCAGTGAGAGTATGGTAATTATATATGTTACAAGTACGATAGGTAGGGGCAACCTATTCCAAAATCACAAATTAAACCGTACAAGTGTAGTTAACTCAGAAACCCCAAAAGGATTTATTAATAGAGAACCGAGCTGGTAAAGTCCACAAGTATGTTGCATATTACCCACATACCCCACATAATTACTATGAAAATAGTTAACCCACACCCTATAAGAAAAACGAGAGACCCTCATCAAACCTTAATATGGATACTTAAACTCTAATATAAATAACTAAACCCTAATATGGATATGTGAACCCACATACACCACATAATAAGTAGAGAAATTGTTAACTCACGTCTCTACAGGAACAACAATCATTTCTAAGACACCATACTATTCGACGTATATAGTATAGTATGACGTGATGATATACAAATTGTCTATAACGATGTAGAGGGCGTGTTACATCGTTTAGGAAGTTAGTAAAACTAATCCCCAACGATTGGAAAAGTAAACCCAAATCATATAAGAAAACCTTAATGAAGGATAAATAATCCCTAATGAAGGATAACTAATCCCTAATGAAGATAACTAATCCCTAACAGGATATGTGAACCCACATAAACCACATATTAAGTAGGGAAATAGATAACCCACGTCTCTCAAGGAGACAAAAGTCTGTGATATTAGACTATACTATTGCACACATATAGTATAGTATATGGAGATGATATACAAATTGTCTACAACGATGTAGATGGCGTGTTACATTATGTAGGAGTTAGTAAAACTAAACCCTAACGATGGGAAAAGTAAACCCAAATCCTAGCAGATAAATTGTTGAACCATAACGACGCACTGGTATGCATTAAAAGTAGTATGAATAAAACCCAATAAAGGTAAACTAAACCCTAATGATGGGAAATGTAAACCCAAACCTAAATATGAATAAAACCATATTAAGGAAAACTAAACCCTAATATGGATAACCAAACCCTAGTAAGGATATGTGAACCCACATATACGACATACTCACCCTCCTATGGTTATGTGAACCTACATATACCCCACTAAATCCTTATATGAAAAACTAAACCTAGATGAAGGATAACTAAACCATAATATGGATATGTGAACTCACATACACCACATAATAAGTGGATTCAATAGTTAACCCACGTCTATGCAAGCTACAAATGTCCTTTTTAACACACGATACTAAGTAGGGAAATAGTTAACCCACGTATCTGAAGGAGACAAAAGTCTATTATATCAGACTATACTATTGCACACATATAGTATAGTATATGGAGATGATATACAAATTGTCTACAACGATGTTCTCTGTCGTGTTATATTGTGTAGGAGTTAGTAAAACTAAACCCTAACGATTGGAAAAGTAAACCCAAATCCTATAAGATAAATTGTTGAACCATAACGACGCACTGATATGCACTGAAGGTAGTATGAATAAAACCCAATTAAGGTAAACTAAACCCTAACGATGGGAAATGTAAACCCAAACCTAAATATGAATAAAACCCTATTAAGGAAAACTAAACCCTAATATGGATAACCAAACCCTAGTAAGGATATTTGAACCCACATATACGACATATTCACCTTCGTATGCTTATGTGAACCCTCATATACCCACTAAATCCTTATATGAAAAACTAAACCCAGATGAATGATAACTAAACCATAATATGGATACGTGAACCCACATAATAAGTGGGTTCAATAGTTAACCCACGTCTATGCAAGCTACAAATGTCCTTTATAACACACTATACTAAATAGGGAAATAGTTAACCCACGTATCTGAAGGAGACAAAAGTCTGTTATATCAGACTATACTATTGCACACATATAGTATAGTATATGGAGATGATATACAAATTGTTACAACGATATTCTCTGTCGTGTTACATTGTGTAGGAGTTAGTAAAACTAAACCCTAACGATGGGAAAAGTAAACCCAAATCCTATAAGATAAATTGTTGAACCATAACGACGCACTGGTATGCATTAAAGGTAGTATGAATAAAACTCAATTAAGGTAAACTAAACCCCAACGATGGGAAATGTAAACGCAAACCTAATATGAATAAAACCATATTAAGTAAAACTAAACCCTAATATGGATAACCAAACCCTAGTACGGATATGTGATCCCACATATACGACATACTCACCCTCGTATGGTTATGTGAACCCTCACATACCCCACTAAATCCTTATATGAAAAACTAAACCCAGATGAAGGATAACTAAACCATAATATGGATATGTGAACCCACATACACCACATAATAAGTAGGTTCAATAGTTAACCCACGTCTATGCAAGCTACAAATGTCCTTTATAACACATTATACTAAGTAGGGAAATAGTTAACCCACGTATCTGAAGGAGACAAAAGTGTTATATCAGACTATACTATTGCACACATATAGTATAGTATATGGAGATGATATACAAATTGTCTACAATGATGTTCTCTGTCGTGTTACATTGTGTAGGAGTTAGTAAAACTAAACCCTAACGATGGGAAAAGTAAACCCAAATCCTATAAGATAAATTGTTGAACCATAACGACGCACTGGTATGCATTAAAGGTAGTACGAATAAAACCCAATTAAGGTAAACTAAACCCTAACGATGGGAAATGTAAACCCAAACCTAAATATGAATAAAACCATATTAAGTAAAACTAAACCCTAATATGGATAACCAAACCCTAGTACGGATATGTGAACCCACATATACGACATACTCACCCTCTTATGGTTATGTGAACCCTCATATACCCCACTAAATCCTTATATGAAAAACTAAACCCAGATGAAGGATAACTAAACCATAATATGGATATGTGAACCTACATACACCACATAATAAGTGGGTTCAATAGTTAACCCACGTCTATGCAAGCTACAAATGTCCTTTATAACACACTATACTAAGTAGGGAAATAGTTAACCCACGTCTCTCAAGGAGACAAAAATCTGTGATATTAGACTATACTATTGCACACATATAGTATACTATTGCAGACTAGTGTGCTTCCGTTTACTAACTCGTCTGCCACCATCACCTGCAGCATCGTCTGCTGCTGGCACATCACCCACACCCTATTAAGAAAAGAACAGTTTGTATTACGCTTATATCTACAAATAATAGGGGGCAATGCGAAAGCCGATAAAGACAAGTACTTTAAATTTTGTTGGAGAAGGATTACTAGACCCATCCACATCATCATTCTTTTCAACACCCAACTCCGAAGCTTCCTCCACGGGGTCAGATACATGAATTTCACCGCCAAGAGATGCGGTTTCCTACAACACTTATCGCATCAACCAACAGTACTATACCACTTACGGTTAAGACATTAGAGACAATGACAAAGTGGGAGACTAATTAATAAATGTTACCTTCTCATTCAATGGAACAAACTTGGAACTCACACTTGGGCCTGCAGCAACGGTAGCAGGAGCTGGTGATGGACGAGGAAGCTCCTGATGCAACCACGTGGGCAGACGTAAAAGATTCGAAAACGTACTATAATACGTACTTGGTATAGTATCTGCTCATATGGAATAGTCGAACCACATAAACAGAAAAATGGGAAGCGAGTTACCTGCTCATTCAATCTGTCAAAGTTAGAACTCTGACATTGGCCTCCAACAACGTCACCGAGCAAATTTGATGTGTGAGGTATTTCTTGAGAAGCCGAACATAAGAATGACGTTAATCAATTACGAAACGAAATTGATTAATCCCTATGACAGTTAATGAGAAGGAATTTTCCCGCTAAAATAGCATTGTAAGATTAACATACTTTGATGATTCCAGCATCAGATAGAATTTGGTTCACAACTCCAGAAACGTCAGGGACAGTGTCGGATTGAGATAACGGAGGTAAAGGATCCTACAAAAGCGGGGATATGCTAACACGAACTGACTTGTGCATAGCTAGATTACTCGAAGCGCATATGCTAAAAATTTATAACCTCACATACCTGCGGCAGCGCTTCATGACTGTCGTGGGTGTGACTTTTCATAGGTTCAACAGCGACATCATCTATGCCTCCTGTTGAGTGGGTCGGTGGAGGAGGCACGTTTGAAGGGAGCGGACCCTGAGATTCAGTATCTTTATCACCTGGCAGACCACCGTGTGAATCGACATCAACTGGAGCTGAGTCCTGCGAGTGTTCCAACCATCATTCAGGTATTTCTACAACTATTTAGAATAGTATGACTGTGCATATGAAATAGAATGAACATGGAAAACCACAAAATTATCGACAATGTTGTGGACTCAAAGGAAGTGAGCTTACGGTGAACTTCGTATGTGGGACGGACGGTCTTGGAGGATCAGGAGAAAGCCCTTCGTGTCCCTGAGTCCGCATTGACCGTTCCTCAGCGGGTAACTGGACATTATCTTCACCCTATTTAGAGACACCAGGAGAAGCGGTGGAGGCTGCATAGAGAGGAACGGATGCGGTACCCTGAGATTACCACATAATACATCAGACAATAAAATAATATAGTGGATATGGAGATGACTATTTACATGGAATAGTATAGTAATATAGAAATTTCAATTATCTGTTTACACTGACCTTCGTGGGGGGAACAAATATGTCACCACCGTCATGCTCTGCATCGCGATAAGGAGAATACTGTCTATGCGGACTTCCTCCACCGATCGGTAGTTTCTCGTCGTTGTACCTCGGACCCGTTATTAACTTCTTGTTGTTCTCAAACTCGGTTGTAACTGCGGTTTCCAATTCCCGAATAGATGTTTTAGCAGATTGAAGGTCAGTACGCAGAACTCCAACTTCTCTGTTGAAATGGCCCTTCAAACTGAGAACGTAACCTTCGAACATGGGCATAACCCTCTCCTCATACGCTTATGCCGCCCTTCTAAGCAATGTTGGGATGTCTAGCGGGATGTTCTCACCCGTATGAGGTTCATGCCCCTGTTGCCTGCTAGATTGCCCCCTCCGGTCTCCACTCTGCATACCACTATCCCCGCCCCCTTGTGGCACATTACCCTTCTCCGCTGCGGAGGAAACATTGTCATCACTAGATTCTGATGTTCGAGGCGGACCCTTCTTCTGCTTTACATCATCAGCATTAACACCACCGGACCAGGTGTTATGTTCAAATGGATAATCCTCCTCTATCAAAGAGACCATGTTGGCAACAGAAGCATCTGCCTTGTCTCCCAAACTCTGATTTAGAAGATCACCATCTACATCCGTACATACCAAGGATTGCACGTAAGCCTGGAAACATACAAGTGAATAGTCAGTTAAATACAAATAGTTTAGTATCTTACCATACTATATAAATAGTATAGTATGTATGACATAATGGAATACTATTTATATAGTACATATTTGTGGTTACCTGGCCTAGTTGATTGACGGATTTGGCTGTGACCAGGTTCACTGCGAGCTTCCGCTCTAAAACACGCGTGATGATATCCACAGTCGACAGAGCTGAATCTGATAGGGGATCACCACCACAGTTCTTAATGATAATCGAGAGACAAGCAGTGATAGTTACCAAAACCATCGCATGCGAAAATCCTTGAATCGCCATTGTCTCCTGAACATAATTCATAGGTGTTCGAGATTTTGTACTCCGCACACTTAGTAAGAAAGACTCCCTCCCCCATGGATACTTCAGAAAGTCGTCTACATTGGTCAGCTTGCTCACCAACTCTGGTCTGATGTTTGTTGTCCCACAAGTAGGACACAAAATACCTTCTACCAAAACCAACAGTGCAAGTCGCAAACGAGTCAACGGGTCCTTGTACTTTTTCCCCCTGACAAGTCGATCCATAATCCAAGCAACTGTGGGCTTCTCCTCCCCACGAAACAGCTCATCCCATATGGAGACAAAGGTTTTCGCTTTAGGAGTTCCTTTCCCTCTGCCAATACCTCTTTCGTTAGCGTCGCCGTCAAGTGAACTTCTTTCGCCACAATCGAGACCCGTGACTAGCGCAAAGTCTTGTATGGCATAACGGATTGGCTTGCCAATATAAAGCCACCATAGTTCAAATTTTTTAACAGTCACCAACTGACGGGAAAGAAGATAATGGAGGAACATCACAGAGAAGGTATGTCCTCCCATCTGCAAGATCCTTGAGAACTGTGAGTTATTCAACAAGTCTAAATGCTCATCCTCTAACGCTTGACGCACAATGTCGATCCACCGGAGGTGGAAGTAGTTATTAACACGTTTACGACCCGATGGCTCACAACTTGACGCGAACATTCTACTTGGGAGGCCTAATTCGTCCATTACACCTTCTGCAACAAAAGCCTATAATCATCACATAAGATGGTATACCGTTCGAGCACAAATGGTATAACTAACTAGAAAAATAGAATAGAATATGCCAGCACATAGTACATCAAACTAACTACAATCTCCCAAATGGAATGGTATGCATACGAGTTCAAAAGAAATATACCCAATTCGATGTATGTGAAATATAACGCTCTTCTAACATCACCGGTTTCGGAAAATAACTAAGCAACAACAATGAAACTTCCCTTCGAAACCAGTACTAATGCAATTCCAATTAACGGGACCACTAAATTCATTATTATGATGACAAATTAACCACTTCCAACCGAATAGACAGAATCCAAAGTATTAGAGACAACGAAGTCGATGTAAGTATTCACTCTGTATCAAAATCAAAACAATCACGCAATGTACCTCAAAATTGACACTCGTTTACGCAATAAACCTTGTACACTTTAAGAGAACTTTCAAAGAAGAAGGGGAGAAGCCTTACTTCCAACGCTTGGATCCGATGTCGTTCGAATCGTGGGTCGGCGAGTTTCTAATTCCGGCTCGAAGGAACTTGTCTTCGACGGAAAGAAAAGAGAATAATCGGAAACGAAGGAAGGCAGAAGAAAAGGAATCGAGAAAGAAGGCACGCAATCTTTAACCGTCGATGAACTTTTGCAATCTTTAACCGTCGCTGAAGCTTTGCGTTGCAGAAGATGGAACTATTCACCGTAACCGAGAAAGAAGAAAAGGTAAAGTAATTATTTAAAAGTGGGTGAAAACGGAGAGGCCACGATGGTAAGTGAACAGTTACCATATTATTTTGAATATTTTTAATCAGACGGTTTCCCGGTTGGTTGAGAAGGACAAAATGGTAATATTGTATATTGTGCATAGTGTATATCGATTTTAAAGGGTTTTTAAATACATAGTGAATTATAATTTGTTTGCTTGATGTAGGATGCAATTTCTCTTGAAAATAAGGCCGAAAAGAGACAGTTGACAAGAGAAGAAGCGCAGAAGAAACTAAGAAACCTTGTGCTTTGAATAGTTTTCTTTTCAAAGTTATAAAAATCAAACTAATAAAATAGTGGAAACATCCAAAATGCTCTTTTCTGGTTCTTATTGCTGCTCGTATAGTAATTTACTCTAAGGTGGAACCCATATTAAATTTTAGGTGACACTATTAAGGATTTAACCAACAGACCAATCAATTCTGGTCTTTCTTATTGATTGGCACTTTACATCGATTTTTGGAAACATATGAGGTCATTAGATATCAAAACTTTTATTGAATAAGATAAACAAACACACAATTATAGTGGATAAGTCCAAAACAGGTCTATATACGACTTGTAGAGGGCAATGTGGACAAAGGCTCCGAATGGAAGAAGAAGGTAACACTGATGATTACACTTTCCCATCAATATAATTTTAGTATTAGTTAATTTGGACCTCGTGTGATTGAACTGAACGAGATGTTTTTTTTTCGTTTTGGCCAGGAGTGTAAGCTCAAGAACTTGGAGCTTGACAGGATGCTGCTGTGGTGGAGTTTTGGTTCGTGTACATGTGTTACACATGGAGAGTAATGTGTGACACATGCTTCGGAGAATAAAAAGGAAACGTCAAGATGCGATAATGTGTGATATTTCCATATGCTTGGTTGACGAAATAAGCATTAAAGGAATGTTATTAGATCACAAATTGGAATATTCGGTGATGCTAAAATATAGAAAATATTATATTAGATAATAGGAAAATATTATTTAATATATATGGTGGCTTTACCTAAGATTAGGGTTAGAGCTTTCACGTTGTAATTCTCAGAGAGAAACACAAAGGGTTTTGGGGTTTCATAGCTGAGTGAATTGGTAGACTTGATCAACAGGTGTTGAGTCAAGTAAGTTGAGTTTGTTAGAAATCAATCTGTGTCGAGTTGTGTAATTCGGATCAAACAAATCTGTAAGAGATTGTGTAAAGGATTTCTAATAAAAGATACACGAGTTCTTGGAATCACTTTGTGCCTTGTGTTTTCGCTGTATCTCGATTTTACAATTGGTATCAGAGCAGGACATCTAAACGAAGAAGAGTTCTTCGAAACAAGGTGAGATCCTGAGAAGAGAATATGGCGATTTTGGCAAATAATATGTTGTTGCTGAATGATGTGAATTATGGGTACTGGAAAGTGAGAATGAGAGCAAACTTACGTGGAGCTGATGAAGATATCTGGACAGTTGTTCAATCTGGATGGGAAGAACCGTGTGTGATGCAAGAAGATGGCTTGAAGACACTTAAATCGAAGACATAGTGGACTGCAACAGAGAAAAAACTTTCAAGGTTTAATGCGAAAGCACTGGATACAATCTTCAGTTCTGTAGATGGAAAGCAATTTGAGCTTATACAGGGATGTGAATCAGCTAAGGAGGCTTGGGATATACTACAAAATGCTTTTGAGGGTACTTTAAAAGTTAGGAGGATAAGATTGGATTTGCTTGCATCACAGTTTGAAGACATAAGGATGACTGATGATGAGAAGATAGGAGATTTCAGTGCAAAGCTTAGCTCCATAGCCAATGAATCACAAGTTTTAGGTAAAAAATACGAAGATGCAAAATTGGTGAAGAAGTTTTTGCGATGTTTGCCTACTAAATTTGCAGCACATAAAGCAGCAATAAACTTGAAGATGAACACTGATGAACTCAAGTTTGCTGAGGTAGTAGGGATATTAAAGGCTGAGGAGATGGAACTGGAATCTAAGTTTTCAAAGCCTGCTCAAGACTCTACAATTACAGTTGATGAAGACATCCAAAGAGCTCAAAAACTTGAAGAATCTATTCATTTGATGATTCAGAAACTTGAAGAAACCATGAATCTCTTGTATAAGATGTCCAACGACAGATGCCTAGAGAAGAAGAAAAAAATAAAATGCAGGGAGCGGTGTGTTTTAACTGTCATGGTATTGGACATGTCAAAACAGATTGCCCATCATTCAAGAGAAAAGAAATCAAGTGCAATGGATGTAATGGTTATGGACACATAAAATCAGATTGTGTGAACACAAAGAAGATGAAGAAGAGGAGAATTTGGAATGACAAAAAGCCAGAAAGAAAAGAAGATGCTCTAAATTTTGTGGCTCTTCATGGAGCTATGGGGTCTGGAAAAGACATCACTAAAGGTGAATTTCGTGCATCGTGTGTGTCACACACCAACTCCGATGTGTCACATAGTGATGCAGAAAGTGATATAGATGTGGATCTTCTAGCTGAGTATCAGGTTCTGTTTGGTCAATTTGCTAAACTCAGTGAAGAAAATATTCAGCTGATCAAAGATACAACAATGCTGAAAGCAAAAGTGAACATTCTAGAGTTGGAAACCAACAATAAATCTGAGACTGGAGTGTCAAAAGAAAAGAAGGAGTCTGATCCACATAGTTCACAAAAGAAAATCTCTGAGCAGGCCTACAATCTAAAGAGTATGGAGACTAAATATGATCAGACGAAACAGCTATTGAATGAGGAACGCGAGAAAAGTCAGCTGCTGCAAAGAGAACTCAGTGAAAATTACAAAAAGTTAAGGATGCTGAACAGAGGATCTGCAACTTTAGATCATATATTATCAGTTGGACAACCTCCAAAGGTGAATTGGGGCTTAGGATACAAGGGTGCTGCTCCAAAAGATCAAGCTATTCCAGTCGATGTTATCAAGTTTGTAAAAGGTACTCCATCTAACCCTGAAAGTAGCTCGAAAGCTGAGAAAAGACATACATCTACACCTGTGAAAAAAGAACCTAATGATCAGACAAAACTACACTCTCCAAAGCCTGCAATAACTAGGAAGAATGGTTGTTTGTTTTGTGGGAATCATGGTCATAAGGTTGATTTCTGTTATTCTCGAAGACACCAGATTGAGCGAGCTTGGAGGATGAACCTTTGTTATGTGGAACCTAGAAGGTATGGATATGTATGGATAGCCAAGAAGGATCTGTATCCCAAGTTTACGAAAGGTGTGTCACACGAGCATACCAATGTGTCATACACTCGAATGGTTGATCAATATACTGAACTTGAAGAACCAGTTCGATGGCGTAGAAGGAGTTGAGGGTTTTGATGGTCCAACAAGTATCATGAAGTTTTTCACAGAATATTCCACTCAAGCAGGGGGAGATGGTACTTGATTCAGGGGGAGTTTAAGTTAATACTTTGATGGGATGTATGATGTATATTGTGCTTAGAGGTTATTGAGCTTGAGTTGTAAAACTCAGTGAAAAAGGGGGAGAATGTAAGCTCAAGAACTTGGAGCTTGACAGGTTGCTGCTGTGGTGGAGTTTTGGTTCGTGTACATGTGTTACACATGGAGAGTAATGTGTGACACATGCTTCGGAGAATAAAAAGGAAACGTCAAGATGCGATAATGTGTGATATTTCCATATGCTTGGTTGACGAAATAAGCATTAAAGAAATGTTATTTGATCGCAAATTGGAATATTCGGTGATGCTAAAATATAGGAAATATTATATTAGATAATAGGAAAATATTATTTAATATATATGGTGGCTTTACCTAAGATTAGGGTTAGAGCTTTCACGTTGTAATTCTCAGAGAGAAACACAAAGGGTTTTGGGGTTTCATAGCTGAGTGAATTGGTAGACTTGATCAACAGGTGTTGAGTCAAGTAAGTTGAGTTTGTTAGAAATTGATCTGTGTCGAGTTGTGTAATTCGGATCAAACAAATCTGTAAGAGATTGTGTAAAGGATTTCTAATAAAAGATACACGAGTTCTTGGAATCACTTTGTGCCTTGTGTTTTCGCTGTATCTCGATTTTACAAGGAGTATTCGTTTTTCATAAATTTGACATGCTGTATATTCTTTCCGTTTAATAAAAATAGATTTTCTAACGTCTTTACATATATTCAAAAAACAAAATTAAATTAATATAATAAATGTATCATTTTTTGCAGTTTTCAGTTTTTAATATCTTTTAACCAATAGTAATTCAATAAAATCAATTAATTTTTTTGAAGTTTATAATTTTTTCATAGAAAATATAAAATATATATTTTTGTGAAACAATTTTTTTTCTAAAAATATATCTTTTTAAAACGGAGGGAGTATATAACAAATTCTATAAACAAGAATCACCACAATTAGGATTAACCATTACACGTTAACTCACTTTCAGGACTAAATCATTGATAATTCGTCAAAATGACATATTTTTATGATTTCTTTTTTTTTGAAAAATATTTTTGATGGATTTCCGATAATTCATCAGAATTAGTGTTCAGAACGAAGATTCAGCAAAAAGAATCTGATAAACATATTGTCAAATTTTTTGATGAATTTTTGTTATAGTTAATTCGACCATATGATATTGGGCTCCATCTCACAAACTATACATCATGCTGCGAGCATCTATCGAGGACAGGTTCTTAGTAATACCATGCATGCTTATGTGCTAAACTGTATCAAAGCATTATTATTCAAACATATAATTCACATAATTAGAAGGAAATCAAATACAACAAATAAAATAACATATTAGTTTTTTTATTAGTGAATAAAACACTATTTACAGAATTATTATCAAATTTATTTGTTATACTTTTTTTGTTCTCAATATTGATACATATAGTAACTACAATATTATCTTTTTTTTGTAGGTATTTCATTAATGGTTTTCATATTTCCCTTTCAAAAATATAAGATAAAGATTTATATAATTTAAATGTGTATTTTGTGTTTATATCCAAATAAGGTTATAGATTTAATCTCTAAGTGTATATTTTGCTACTATTTTATCATATTAATTCTGTTTTTGAAGGTTTTCAAATTAAAAACTTATGTTTTATAAATCTAAAAATTTTCATATATGAAATATACGGTACAGCAGACTTCTAGTTAAAATTTAAGGCTAGTAGACTTCAATTCACTTGTGAGAAAAAATTGAAATTTAATCATACTTCATAAAAAGTCTACTAAACTCTGATTTTAAATATTTTGTCTTACTTTTCTCATAATTTTATCTTATTTTATAGGTATTCTCTTCCATGGTTTTCATCATTTCCTCCCACAAATGTAAGATGTATAGATTTTAAATACGTATTTTTGTGTTTATATTTAAGTAAAGTTATAGATTAAAACTTTATGTTTTTGCTTTGCTACTATTTTACCTTACAAGTTATATTTTTTTACTTTTTCAGATTTGAAGCTACTTTTACATTTTTTAAATGTACATATTTTAATATCTGAAAATTATTCGTTATAGTAGACTTCTAAATTATTATTTTTAAGCAGACTTCTAACTTCTGATGAAGTCTACTAAAAATGACTTTAGAATTTTTTTTTTCTTATGTTTTTCTCATAATTTTATTTTATTTTTCATCTCATCCTCCTAAAAATGTAAGATTTAGAATTTTAGACCTATAAATTTGAAATGTGTATTTTGTATTTATATTCAAATAAAATTATAGACTAAAACTCTATGTTTTTGATATTCTAGTTTACATATTTTATATTTGAAGCTATTTTCACGTTTTTTAAATGTACATATTAAATCTGAAAATTATCTGATACATTAGACTTTTAATGAAGTCTATTTAAAAGTTAAGGCTAGTAGACTTCAAAAACGACTAAACCATAAGTTTTTAGCAGATTTCATTTGAAATCTACTAAAATATGATTTTATTTTTTTGTATTATGTTTAATTTTATATTATTTTGTAGCTATTTTCTTATATGCTTTTCCATCTCTTCCCCCCCCCCCCAATGTAATATTTAAAATTTTATTTGTTAAATCTGTATTTTGTGTTTATATTCAAATGTTTGCAACTATTTTTCCTCAAAAATATAATTTGAAGTTTTTTTAAAATTTAAATCTATTTTAAATTTTCTTTTAAATGTACATATTTCTTAGATCTGAAAATTATATAATACATCAAACTACATGTGAAATATGTTATATACAGACTTCATCTAAAATATGCTATGAAAAATCAAAAATTTGGTCAAATGCAAAATTAACCTTATATATTTAGACTTTTCTGTAAGTCTACTAATTCTTTTTTAAAGGTAAAGGCGTATACTTCTACTGAAGTTTGCGGTGTACAAAAAACAAATAGTCAATTGCAAAACTAACTTGTGATTGACAAACAGACAACATAGTAAGTCTATGAATAAGCATAGACATATAGAGAAGTCCACTGTCACTACAAGGATCTGAATATTATGTAAAAGTTACATTTTCCAATGTAAGCTCATTTCCAGACTTTTATACTTTGCTATCTTTGGATATCAGCAAAATGAAAGAAGGTTTGATGTTTCTTAGTGAAGAATCACCAAATGAAAGTTGTGTTTTTTGAAAATAAGTTATGACTTATGAGAGTACATGAAACTGGAGTGGAAATGATAGGAAAAAAAGTTTTGTTGGTGTAGAGTGGAAAAAAGAAGATTAAAATTCAATGTTTGAGCTTTAAGAGCTCTAAATTGGTTGGTCATGTTTGTTGAAGAAATTAATGATTGTGTCACTGTTGTAAATAAAAATGGTTTAGGTGTTTATGGTTTTTGGTATTTTAAAAACAAAAACAAATTAAATAATAACATCATTTTTGTAAATATTTAGAAGTTAAGGGTTCTATAAGAAGAAAGTGACAAAATATAATAGATAAAGAAAATGTCTCTACTTACAACGATGAGAAAGACGAAAAAAGCGATAATAAAACGATTCCAATTTCTTCAATTTCTCGCCACTATCTAGGTGGTTGATGATGATATTGATAACAAAGGGTTGGTTTCTACACAGAAATCGGCCACGATGTTGTATATCCCCATGTTGTTTACAAGAGGCAATCGTGATGAAGTGGTTTCGAAGCAGTTCGCTGGGTGGGTTGAATGTTTATATACAGAGGAAAGAAAGGTTGAATTTTTATACATACCTTTCAACTCTCTTATCAAAATTCTTATACTGCCCCTGGAGATCTTTCATTTTTCTGAATTCGATGGCTTATAATATTCGGACAGCGTTACAAGACAAAAACCTCGTTGCTGAAGATGCTCCATTTGTGTTGCCACCGGCAGTGGTCCGTCAAGTCGAAGAAGAGAACATATTTATTCCGGTTGGGCGTCCAGTAATGCCGCATAAACAAAACCTAAGAGAAATTATAGCATTGATGCCAATAAATTGGGGATTTGAAGATTTGGTTCGATGAAGAGTCATTGAAGGCAGACGATTTTAGTTCGTGTTTCCGTCTGAGGAAGCTATGGACACGGTGATCAGAAGGGACCTTGGGCGTTTTCGGATTGTATGCTCGTGATCCATAGATGGACTCCGCTAATAGATATGCAAATGTTAAACTACATTCCTTTATGGATCCAAATAAGAGGAATCCCACTCCAAATCATGAACCGAGAGATTATTGTTCACATTTCTCGCGCTCTAGGAAAGTACATCCAAATGGATTACAATGAGGAGGTTGGTAGCCGTTTGGATTTTGTCAGGGTACGGGTACGGTTGAATTGGAATGTCAATAATCCGCTTAAGTTTCAGAGGAATTTCCAATTCTCACCAGGTGTTAACACCCTTCTGAAACTCCAGTACGAGAGACTTTGCGGATTCTGTGAGATGTGTGGTATGATCACTGGGGACGATGATGCAGACATAGAGATCATTCCAAATCAAGCTGTTATCATTGAGGAGATTAATAAAGATGCAAATGAAAATGTAGCTGCTGACGGTAATATGGTTGACGGACAAAATGTGGAGGCAGAGATGCAAAACGTGAAGGCAGACGCTGAACCTGAGGATCCAGAGCAGGAAGAGTATGAAAGGAACATCAGGGAGATGGAGGAGGAAGCAGATGATGAGTATTTTTGGAGTGGAGAAGGAAAACATACTATGTTTTCTTCTGATGTGAATCGAGATGAGATGTACAACCCTACCTATCTGTTTGGACAACATTTCCACAAGCCTAATGAAGACGAAGCAGGTTTAAAGCGGAAAGCTTGGCTCACAAGCGATAATGGGAAAACAATGAAATTTTCTCAAGCTGAGAAGAGTGAAACAAGTGGAGCTCACAGTGCCAAGCGTAAGAAGAAGAAGAATGGGGGTAGAGCATAGCGAAGAGAGCAGTGGTGATGGAATAGACATGTCTGAGTTTGACAAGGTGAGAGGCGCGGTGGGCCCAGAACCACCTCTTCCACCTTAACGACAGCCTGCTGGAACTGTCGAGGATTGGGCACAGACTTGACAGTTTGACGCCTGAAGGAGAAAAACCGCAAATATCTCACGAGCATCCTTTGTTTATCAGAAAGAAAGCAACAAGATGATTATGTGCGTGATGTAGGAGCTCAGTTAGGATTTCCCAGTTCAGTAGTCGTACCACGTGTAGGTGTAGGAGGTGGATTAGTTGTTTTCTTTAAGTAGTATGTACAGTGAAGCGTGCTTAGTCAGCCAGCTCATCTCATCAATTGTAATGTTGTTTTTGATGGAATGTCTTTCAACTTTTTTTGTTATGGACACCCTACTCCATCTTTAAGACATCATACATGGGAAAAAAGTACGTCTGAGCTTAACTAGAAGACAACAGCCTTGGTTTCTTTTGGGAGACTTTAATGAAATCCTTGGCAACCATGACAAAGAAGATGAAGGACGTTTACGATCAGGGGCTTCTTTTCAGGATTTCAGACAGATGATGAGAATATGTGAATTCACTGATCTTCAATCAGTAGGTAATCGTCTATTCTGGGTGGGAAAGAGAGGCACACATTTAGTTCAATGTGCTTTGGATCGTACTATGGTGAATAACAGATGGTTTGAGTTATTTCATGCTTCCCAGACTGAGTTCCTTGTGATTGGAGAGTCTGATCATCGGCCATTAGTGACCTTTATTTCTGCAGATAGAGAGGAACCTACTAGGAGGTTTCGATTTGATGGCCGTATGATAAATAAAGAGGGCTTTACTGAGTCAGTTCGTAGAGGATGGAGAGGAACAGGACAGAGTCAACTTATGCAGATACCGCTAGTCCAGAGGCTCAATAGATGCAAACAACACATATCTAGATGGAAAAGACATAATCAAAATAATGCAGAAGAAATAATTGGCACTTTGAGAGCTATGCTGGATAAAGCGGTTACTTCTATTGCTATATCTCAGGAACGGAAGACAGAGCTTAAGGACGAATTAAATCAAGCATATATTGATGAAGACATATATTGGAAACAGAAGAGTAGAGTCAATTGGTTGAGATCCAAAGACTGTAATACATGGCATGTCCATGTTGTAACAAAGGGAAAGATAATTAAAAAGACCATTAACTCTATCCAGGATGGGCAAGGTGTTATTCATAGAGGATATAAGGAGATATCAAAAGTGGATGTTAACTATTTTCAAGATCTTTATGCTTCAAAGGGAACTGATCCAACAATATATGTGAAAGTATTTCAAACCTTTCACCAGAGGGTTATACCAGAGATGAATAAGGATGTAACAAGAATGGTTACAAAATAAGAAGTCTGCATGGCAGTAATGGATATTGGGTCACATCAAGCACCAGGTCTAATAGACGGATTTACTGCAGTCTTTTATCACAACTATTGGGAGGATGTTAAAGATGATATTATGACGGAGATCTCTGCTCTCTTTGAAACAGGGCAAACTAGACCATCAAATTTGTCATAATAATCTCTGCCTTATACCAATGGTATATCCTCCCAACGGTATGAAGGAATTTAGACCCATTGCACTATGTAATGTGTCTTACAAGCTCATTACAAAAGTCCTAGTTAACGGGTTGAAGAAACATTTGGGTAATATCTTTTTAAAGAATCAGAACACCTTTATCCCTAGAAAAATGATCTCAGACAATATTGTTGTAGCTCATGAAGTTTTCCACAGCCTGAAAGTTAGAAAAAGGCAAGCGACATTGTATATGGATGTAAAGACATATATCACAAAGGCGTATGACAGGTTGGAAATGGAAATTTTTATCAGAGACAATGAAGCACATGGGGTTTGCTTATCGTTGGATTGGTTAGATTATGACTTGTGTTTCTGCGGTTAGATATTCAGTATTAGTGAATGGTACACAAGAGGATTATATCACGCCAGATCGTTGACTTCGACAGGGAGATCCCTTATCAACATATCTGTTCATTTTATGTGCTGAAGTGCTTTCACATTTGATGACTCAAGCCATAACAAATAGATCACTCACTGGCGTGAGGATATCTAACAATGCACCTGCAATCGACCATCTCCTCTTTGCAGATGATTCTTTATTTTCTCATTGGAAAATGAGAAGACAACAAGAAAACCGAAGAACATCTTTGGGATCTATGAGCAGTTTCAGGCCAGGCCATCAAATTTAAACAAGTCATCTATTACATTTGGAACAAAGGTCAACAACACGGTTAAGACGAAGAAGAGAAGTTTTTTAGGAATTCATAATGATGAGGAATAGGCAAGTATTTAGGTATGCCTGATCATGTGGGGAACAAGAAGAGTGAGTTGTTCGCCTATATTGTTGATAAGGTAAAATCGATTACTCAAAGTTGAAAACAGAGATACTTGTCTAATGGAGGAAAGGAAGTATTATTCAAAGCTATTGTGTTATCTATGCCAATCTTTTCCATGAACATATTTTGATTACCAAAAGAGGTATGTGTTGAGATTAATGCGAATTTAGCAAGGTTATGGTGGGGATCTGGTGATAAGAAGGGGCTACATTGGTATTCTTAGAACATAATTAGTGTTCCTTAACGCGAAGGAGGGCTTGGATTTAAATATTTGGAGATTTTTAATCAAGCTTTGCTTAGTAAACAAGTCTGGAGAATTATGCAAAACTCAAATTGCTTAATGGCACGAATACTGAAGGCTATGTATTTTGCATTTGCTAATGAGGATATCTTAAATGTAAAGCTCAGAAAGAAAGCCTCATACACTTGAAAATCTATCTTAGATAGATGTGATCTCCTTGCCAAAGGAATAAGTTTATAGTTGGAGATGGAACTTTAGTTAATATGTGGATAGACCATCACATGCTCGAGGAGAGGTTATACCAGGTGAGAAGGTAAAAGAGTATTCGATGATAACAGGTGTGAGTCGAATGGATAAAAGCTACGTGAAGTTGTTATTGCTAAGGATGTTGATAAAATCTTAGCTAACAGGATCGGTCCTATAGCTCGTCAAGATCTGATGGGTTGGTACTACAATGAAAATAACTTATATACTATGAAGTCGGGGTATTGATTAGGAACTTATTTACCAACAACCACTCCTCCACTCCCTACTTATGGGAATGCAAACTTGTAACATAAGATATAGAAGACTAAATTTCTAGAGAAACTAAAAAATTTCTTGTGGAGACTGATGTCCAAAAGCTTGGCAACTGGAAACAACCTGAAACGACGACATGCGATACAAAATGATCAATGCAGAAGATGTTTCCCAACTGAAGAAACAGAGAAACATATTTTCTTTGAATGTCCATATGCGAAGATGGTATGTAAAGCTTCACAGTTATTAACAGCTCAATGGCAACTTTGGAGGAAAAGATAGATGCATGCATACAATGTTCTTTATCAACTCGCCTAGCACATATACAAGATCAAGATCTGTTGTTCTGGATATTATGGAGACTTTAGAAGAATAGAAACACTTTGATCTTCCAACAAAAAGATCTCCATTGGAAAACACTTTTAAGATGTGCACAAGAGGATGTGCGAAAATAGAGATAGATTGGCAAAACTGAAGTGACTACTTTAGAAAACCAGGAAAGATCTACACATGTCTCTTCAAGCAAACATTGGAAGAGACCACTTTGTGGATGAGTTAAATGCAACACAAATGGATCTTTTCATCACACACAGCCACAATACTGCAGTTTGGGTAATTCAAGATGAGAATGGTACTTATCATGGTTCAGCGCAAGCTAGAGGAAGAAGAGTACATGATGCATTAGATAGTAAAATGCAAACTATTCTGATGGCTTTGCAGCGTAGCTGAAGTTTTGGGATATCGTTAAGTTATTGTGGAAAGTGATTGCCAAAAAGAAATAGATATATTGAGTAATAAGATCACTTTGGATACTATAACTTGACAAGAGACATCAAATGGTGGTCGAGCAAGTTTCAGGAAATCAGGTTTCAATGGTCAAAGAAGTGTAAACAAGGTGGCTGATCAATTAGCAAAACATATTGAACATGTTGAAAATGGAGTAGTGTTTAAATATTTTTATTATGTACCTATGTACTTAAGTGATCTGCTGCATATAAATCGTCTACTTTCCAATTAACATAATAAATATTGACGTTATAAAAAAAATAATAGATAAAGAAAAGAGATTATGTTTGTAGTTAACTGATATTTTGTATATTTGCATGGTTTTAGCAATCATTTTAGCTCTCATTTTGTCCATTTAGATGCATTTAGAGTATATCTAGATGCATTTCACATACATTTGTCCCTATTAGATGATGGAGCTGCTATTTGGTGAGTTTGGAACCTTTGGAGATGTTTTAGACGCAATAATGGTGATTTTGGTTCATAAGACGAGTTCCTAACAGTCCCAACGGCCTGACATCTTTGTAGCGGCCTAATGACCTCATCCACAAGCCGCTAGGGGCGTGCAGCGGCTAATCCAAGCCGCTGGAGAAAATCCACTACTCCCTGCCCGATATCTGGAAGATGCAACGGCCAAATGACAAGAAACAGGCCGCTGGAGTGTGCAGCGGCCTTCTGCAGCGGCCATATGACATGTCAAAAACCAGCTGCGACACTTAAAAAAATCTGCACCTCTATTTTTACCAACTTTTACCCAAATTATCTTGGGTCAACTCAGGCTTGTTGGGTCGATTCAGCTCATTTTTAGGCCATTATAAATACTTTTTAGACCTAATTTTAGGACATATCTTATTTTCTCTTAAAATACATTGATACTTTGGAGAAAGTTTGAATCTTTAGTAATCTAATATTTCTTTCTTGAGTAATTTGAGTCTATCTCATCTTCTTAACATGATTTCTTTTGAATCTATTATGAGTTTAAGGTTAATCATGAAGATTAGTGAGTAGACTCCTTTTGGATTCATGGGTTATGATGATTAGAGTGATCAAGTGAAGATCAAGAGTATTTAGAGTTAGATTTATTTATTTTCTTGCTTGTTTTGTGATCTTAATGCTAGTCTAGAGTTGACCTCTTTAGATTAGAACTACATTTGATGCCCGAAAGGTGTTTGATGAAATGTCTGAGCCAACTCAACCTTGCTCTTTGCTAGCTTAACCAAAGACATTTGATACTAAGAGAGCTTAGATAGTTAATAGACCCACTCTTAATGATTACTTGAATGACACAAACCAAAGACATTTGATGTTTGATCAGTGAGAGTAACTGAGCATTTATCTTGACAAAGAACTTGTTTAGTCATGTTGTCTAGACTTAAGGAAATATGTTGACTGATACCTTGTCACTCTAGATTGGAACTTAATCATTTGAAGTCAAATTCCTAGACCCATGAGTCTTCCATTATCCTATTGCTTGAAAGTTTGTGAATTTATTGCTTAGAATCTTGTTTAGTTAAGTCATATCACTTCATTACACTGATTGCACTTAGATTAAGCATGAATCTGCATTTTCTTTGGATTGAAATCGCTAAGAATTGGATTGACTCTTAACTACTACATTGATTTGGCTTAGGATTAGAAATAGTCCTTATCAAATTTGGCGCCATTGCCAGTTCTAAATTGATTTTGACTTTTAGATTTGGTCATTGCTTGTGACTAAGTCTTGTTTTTTTGTATTTAGTTACTGATTCTCTTTCTTATCTCTCTGTGAATGTCAATTTGAAAGGGAGATTGCAAGGAAGAGAAGAGAAGAAGAAAAGCAAGCCCATTTGGATAGATTGGGGCTTGAGATGGAAAGGAATCAGGGTCAGCCTAAACAAGGAGTCTATGGAGCTGGTATCCATAGACAAAATGCCCAAGGAATTCCTCTAGGAGCTGTTCAAGGAGTCATTGGTCAAGGAGCTGCAAACCTTAGGCCACAACGTCAAACTTGAGATATTGGCACCTATGATCAGCCTCGTATCCATGGAATATGATGGGTATTAGAGCAGCTGTGGAGAACAACAACTTTGAGTTCAAATCCAGCTTGATCAACATGATAGATAACAACAAGTACCATGGTCTTGTTTTGGAGGATTCAATTGACCATTTGGACATCTTTGACAAGTATTGTGGATTGTCCAAGACCAATGGTGTCTCTGAGGATGTATTCAAGATGAGATTGTTTCCATTTTCTTTGGGAGACAAAGCTCACATATGGGAGAAGAACATTCCAAGTGACTCAATCACCACTTGGGATGAATGCAAGCGAGCTTTCCTCAACAAGTTCTTCTCCACTTCAAGGACTGCCAAGCTTAGGAATGAGATCTCTGGGTTTCAGCAGAAGAATCTTGAAGGCTTTGGAGAAGCATATGAAAGTTTCATAGGCTACGCATCTCAATTTCCACATCATGGCTTCACCAAAGAAAGCTTGCTTAGTACTTTAGCGGTGTTTTGCCTAAGTATAAAAGCCGGCTTGATACTGCTAGCAATGGTTTCTTCTTGGGGAGAACTGAAGAAGATGCTGAGGAGCTTGTAGAGAACATGGCTCAAAGTGATTCAGTCTACAGTAATGATAGGAAATGGAGGAGGTGATCATAACACAAGAAAAGAGTTGAAGGCTATACAAGATAAGATGGATTTGCTTCTTTCAGATAAAGCTAAACAAGAAAAAGTGAACTTTGTTGGTGATCAGAAACATGAGGAGATAGCTATGGTTAATGAAGTTGATGGTATAGAAGGTCAAGAGGAGTTGTGATTTGTGAATGCTAATGACACATTACAGAAAGGAGCCAAACTTTCAGTATCAGAACAACTACCAACAGAAGCCATTCTACAACAACCACCAAAGTAGCTACCAATCCAAACCCATCTACCATTCACCTAAAAGTCAAGCCGGTTCTTCTAACTCGGCTCCACAAGAGAGTACTACAGATCTCGCTCTTAAACAGATCTTTAAATCTCAAGTTAGACAAGAGAAGACCATTGGGGATGAATTGAAGAAGCTCCACACAAAGGTTGATTGGAGTTACACTGACCTCAACAACAAGTTCTCAAACTTGGCCTCTAACTTCAAGGTTTTTGAGAACCAATTTTCTTCTATGACCTCAACCTCCAAGGACCCAATAGAATCTCTACCAGGAAAATCAGAGCAGAGCCCCAAAGAGTATTGCTATGTTATCCTCTCTACTACTTCTTTTGAGTTTGAGGTGAGTGATCATAGGAAATAAGTGGATGAGATTGAGAGACTCTTGTGTGGAACAGAGATTGTTTTCAAGGTTGAACACAAGGTTGTGGAAAGGGTTGAGATACGAGCTGTAGAGATGGCTGACGAAAAGGTTGTGCAACCAGTTAGACACAAGGCTGAGAACCCAGTTATTGGGAAAGTTGTCAGGTAGTTGGAGGAGGTTCAGCTAGAAGAAGCTCGTGAAGTTGAGCAATCACCTTATGATAAGCTTCCATTTCCAAAAAGGTTCCTCACAAAGGCTCAAAATAAGGTGATCTCCAAGTTTAGGAAAGACATGGGGATGTAGGAGTCAAGCTTCCACAGATATCGAATATGCACGATGCTCATGTCCTAATGACATTCATCAAGGACATTCTATCTCACAAAGAAGAAGTAGCAGAGCTTCTAGACATCTCTACTGTACAGCTTGATCCACCAGTCACACCAAAGTCCCTTCCCAAACTAGAAACCGAAGGGAAGTTTACCTTGTCTTGCTCCCTTGGTAAGTTCACACTTGATGATGCTCTTGTTGATTCTGGTGCAAGTGTGAATGTGATCTTAATGGAGATGGTGAAGAATCTTGGGATTGAAAACATGGATCCAAACACATCATTACTAATGTTTGGGGACTCCTCTTCAACCCCAATTGGTCTCATCAAGGACTTTCCTTTGAAGATTGGAGCTTGCACCATTCCTATTGACCTCATTGTTTTGAAGATGGCAACTGGAAAGAGAGTCTCATTGATCCTTGGAACACCATTTCTCATAATAGTAAGAGCTTGCATTGACTTAAACAACAAAAAGGTCACACTTCTAAATATGAACAAAGCTGTCTCTTACGCAATCAAGTCTCCTTTGATGAATGTGGAGTATTGTGGAACCATCACTTGTGGAGAACTTCCACATGAGAAGATGAAAGATGAAGTAATGGCTAGTGAAAAACAAATTCTTGATTGAGAGTCATCTCATGAGATGTGTGATGAACACTTGGAAAGTGCTAAAATGGAGGAGGTGGATAGAGCCACAAAGACTACTCATGACAAGAAGAAGATGATCAAAGAACCTCATCCCACTCCTATTGAGAAATCTTCACACATTCTCACTCTTTATCCAATGAAGATCAAAGATGGAGTGATTGAGTACAAGATCAAGTGCAAGGAAAAGTCTAAATATTTCCTCCATTTGACAAGTTTGGGGTGGGGGGTGGGGGGGGGGGGGGGGGGGGGAATTCTCAATATTTCCCAAAGGTCATGTCGAAAATTCCAAGGTGACAACAAGTCTTCCCTCCTCATTTCCTTTCTGTCATCAAGCCAACTCCAAGTAAGTGCATCTCCACCCTTGTAAATACTTAGTTCTTTCATCTTTTATGTCTCCTTTGATCTCTCCTTCAAGTTTACACTCACACAAGGGACTGTATGAAGTAAGTTTGGAGGAGAGTCTACTATCTCACATTATGTTTTGTTTTGTTTACTTTTCATTGAGTTTTATGCATTGCATTGTCAATATATTGCATTAGAAAACACCAAAAAATTGAAAATTGTCAAACAAATCACAAAAAAAAAAAACATTTAATTGCATCATTTGCATCTTTAGGATTGAGTGTAGAAGCATGTAGATTGCATTCATGCATTAGGAGAAAAACCTTGTAAAGAACTCATGCAAAGAACTCAATGTGATACCCTTCACAATCATAATAAGTAGCTTGAGCATCTTCTTGGTGACTTGAAGACTTTGAGCCTTGAAATCTCCTCTTGAAACCAACTCCAAACTTACTTGAGTTAATGAACCTATTTTATCTTGCTTATGGGCTCTTGTTGTGCTTGATCATGGTTACCTTATACACATTTGAGTTAGTCTTATTCCTTTCTACCAATCTTTGGTAATTCAAGTGGCCATCTCTCCTTTAGATGGTTTTCCACACCCTTAACCCTACATTCCTTTTAAGCCACTATTAATTTGATGAATAAGGTCTTTTCTGAAAGCTTGATATGTGCATAATGGTGAGAGTATTGGGAACGACAATGGTTGATCCTCATTACTTGCTAGCTTTAGGATCTCATGATTGTTTAGCTAATAGGATGGGAAGTGAGTATCGAGTATTTGATATGTGAGAGTGAGAAAACAAAATAAGTGAAAAGTGTGAACTCAAAAGTCTACGAGAAATAATATACAAGGGATAAAAGAAAATGAAAGTTCAAAAGAGAAATTTTAGCTCAAAGAGTGTGTAAAAGAAGGAGAAAAACAAAACAAAAGAGTGGGGTAAAGAAGAAAGAAACGAGTTAAGACTAAAAAAAGAGTGAAAGAATCCCTAGTAGATAAAAAGAAATAAAGAGTTCTAAAAGTGAGAATGTTTTGAGTGATCTTGAAAGTTCTTGAGTGAGTGAAAGGCAAAGTTTTTAAAACCGGACCGGATATCGACTCGGTAAAGCTACAGGTTGAATGGTGATATACCATGGATTTTATCTACTTTCAGTCATGGTATATAGTGTTTTAAGATATAATTTTTAGGTTTTGGAGTCTTTTTAGAGTATTTGTAGGTTCAGGTACGTTCTGGAGAAATATGGTGATTCTGAAGCTTTTTGAGTGGAGAAATGCACAAACGCATCAGATGTTTAGCTATCGATGGAGACCTTCCCAGCGTTAGATTGAGCCAATATTTTGACACAAAATAGATATTTGAATTATCTTTCCAATGCCACTGGTGTGAGGTCCATCAGGATCATGTATCAGACGTTATGCCCATTTTACTAAAGAGTGGTCAGTCTGCCTCGTAAGAGGAACTTGTTGAGGAGATGAATGACTGTTGATCGATATCAAAGCGTTGGTGTCGATCGACAGTGATGCCAGAATATAAACTGAGCATATTTTATGACCGCTGAAGCCCAGAAGCAACCCAAAATTACCATAATACCCTTAGACGACCAGAAACTCTATTTATGTTATTTATAAGCCATTATTGACGGCTGTACGCTTTTAAAGCTTTCTTTTATTCATTGTTCTTAGTTAGAAGAGAAAGGAGAAACTCCTTCAGAGTCCTCCTGGAACTCCATTGTCTTTGGTTTTAATATCTATTGTTTTTTATATCTATTCTTTCTATGATTTTCTGTGACAACTTCATGTCTGAATCGATCCACCTGTTAGGTTTAGGGTTCAGATAGGATGAGGGATTAGCCCCAAATATAGATTGCTAAGTTGTTAGGATATCCATTAATTTAATTACACTTATTTCTTGTGTTCTAGAATCGCAAACTAGAACCATGATGTTAGGATGAATAGGCGCACACGAGAGCATGGTTTATCTCCTGAATATTTCATATTGTGCCAGGATCCCTAGAGAAAGACGAGAGTTGATCTAGGAACCTAGTGAACATAGTTCAAACCTGCTCGGTAAAGCTCGCTGGAAGGATTATCGACCGACAACTCGGTAGTTGTATCGATCGACGATCTGAAAAGTGTATCGATCGGCATTCCAATCGAATCGTCGATTGACACTTTCTACAGATCAACATGAGAGAGTTGAGATCTTAGATCTAGTGATAGATAATTTAGACATGCAAGAGCCGGTAGATTATAGTTCTTGTGCATCCAACAAACATCTTATGCATCTATATCATTATAATCCTGATTTCTTGAATAGGAACCCTAGATCTAGTAAAATCTCCTTCCATCAAACCCCATCAATCTACTGAACAACTACGTTGTTCATCCTAATTGTTTTATTTACTGCTTTCCTATTTTTTTGCCTAGCTTAATCATAAACTGTTTAGATCTATTGTGTGCCCTAGCTCTCTGTGGATTCGATCCCTAAGTACTACAATTGAACCTCTTATTTGAGAGAGTAAAATCACTCCTTAGGGTAATTTGAGTGATATCAAATTTGGCACCGTTGCCGGGGAGCTTTGATCGCCAATAGATCTTGTTTAGTTAGATTTAGTCTAGGTTTTACTACTGTTCAAAAAACTGATAAAAATTTTCTTCTGTTTCAGGTACATACATCTTAGTACCAGGAACAACAATGAAGAGAGGATTTATGGGTTCTTCAAAGAAGGAGCCTGCTGATTCATGCACGATCCGTAAGTCTACGAGGGAAGTATTGATCGACACCCTCCAAGCAACAGCGATCGACAGCGTGAACCAGAAATCGATCGACAACAGCACAACGCCATCGATCCACATTACTTGTGAGAAGGCAGAGAAGGTCGAAGGGACCGCAATCCCTGATGATTCTACTGTCGCTGAAGAGGACGACTTTGAGTTGAAACCTATATACATAGCTCTTATGGAACATCGTCCCTTTCATGGCTTTCCTCACGCGCAAGCAATAGATTACATCAACATGATTGAGGAATTGGTATTGTTTATCTTCAATAGGGTTTTTGAAGATCACTACTTCTGCAAACTCTTCCCATACACACTAACTAGAGATGCAACTCACTGGTTCATGAAGCTAACACCAAGATCTCTCACTACCTGGAATGACATGAGAGATGCCTTCCTCAACAAGTTTCTCTATGATGATGCAGCAAATCTAGAGATTGAGATGGAATCTCTGAGGAGATATGTGGTAGAGGATAATGAACAACATGTGTCTAGAGAGTTGAGCATAGTAGAGGAAGCTGGTACTGAAGGTACGACCTCAACGTCTACAGACGACTTCAACGTTGATCGACGGTAGGACCTCAACGTCGACCAACGGCAGGACCTCAACGTCGACCGATGGCACGATCTCAACGTCGATTGACAGCACGACCTCAATTTCTACCAAAATTACGACTCCAACGTCGACAGACGGTACGACCTCAACGTCGACCGACGCTACGACTTTAACGTCGATCGACAGTATGAACTTAGAAACGATCGACAAAACCTCAGCAGCTATCAACACAGACTTTTGTCATCGATCGATACCACTCGAAATCCCTGAAAGATTGAGTTGTCCTCAGGACATTGCAGACTCGACCCATAAGAGCACTGATGTATCAAGTTGTTCTCCTTCCCCAGATGTAAACAGATAAATCACCATGGAAGATTTCTTGGAGCTAGAAGAGTTCTTGGAGTTGGAGGATGGAGGTGAGGAGATCTGGAAACTTCACCAAAGGCTAGCATCGATCGACACCAACTTGATGAGATCGATCGACAACCAGCCCACATCATCGATCAACGCCCACTCTATATCATCCATCGACACTCAACAGATAGCATCGATCTACATCCACACTCCATCATCGATCGACACACACCCAAGATCGTCGATCGATACCCATCGTTTGAAGAACTACCGGATACATAGTTGAGCTGAAACCAGTTGAGGAAAGAGTGCACGAGTCTGAGGCCTCATGCAATTCTGACTCCAAACATCTAAGACAACTTAAATGTGCAGAAGAAGCTGATGGGTTTCACAAGAGAGTGAAGATGATTCATGATCCTGTGAAGTTTGGGGTTCCATGCACTGTGGTTGAAGTTGAATTTCCTCTCACACCAGATAAAGGTGCGCATCTGAGCCCTTACGTTGAGGTGTTGGATGATCATCAGCACATAGAAGCTTCTCAGAGAGGGTTGCGATTTAGAGATGAAGTCGATAAGGACCCAACAGAAGCAGCATCGGTTGACACCGACCGGATACCATTGAACGACACCAAAACACCGGCGTCGATCGACATTACCACTTCACCATCGAACGACACTGGATGCATATCAGAGCAGAAGGAGTTTGATGTGCGTGAAAATCTTAGGAGATACCACCACGCGATCAGACAAGTCTGGGGGAAAGAAGAGGAAGAATTTGAAAAAGAGAAAGTAGATCAAGGACGATCCTCAGTTATCATTGATCCCTCACTTCTCAGATGGTGTCAGGAAATCCATAGTGCGCAGCAGATGCTTCTCACAACCATTTGCAAAGCTTTGAGCACTCGTTATTGCTAAGATGATAGACAAAGGAGAAGAGTTTATGGAGGAGGCTTTCACACAAGAATGATAAAGCTTCAGAAAGTAGACATTGAGACTTGTTTGGAGCATGTTCTCATTCTCATCCGGACTAAATCAGATCTCCAAAGTCAAGCTAAATGACTATAAGAAAGCTCTGAGTGGGAGGAAACCCACTGTTTGGTTTGTTTTAAATTTGGTTTTACTTTCATTTATTATTGATTCTTTGTTTTCTAATGATTTCGGGTTAAAAAAAATGACGGATGAACAGTAGCGACGACACTGTAGCAGAGGCATTGTATCATCGATCGACACTGTAGCATCGATCGACACTGTAAAAAGGACATATCGTCACTGTAGCAAACAAATCGATCGACACTCTAGCAGAAAATCGGGAGTTACTGTAGTAGTGTTACTGTAGCAGAACACTGTTCATCGAGAAAAAAAAATTTAGATAAATGGTTTTATTATTTACTGACTTTTAGTGTTTTATTTATGTTAGGTAAAAAGAAAAAAAAAAGATCCAAGGTCCATGAGTTCTGAACCAGCGTATCGATCGATAGAACATCACATGCATCGATCGCCACTTAACTGTGTTGATCGATACTCACATCGATGGCAGGTATACACGTGAAACCTTGTTAATATTGTCCTTATGATTTATTTTTCCACCAATCTTAGATTGTATAACACTGTGACCAGTGGTCACAGTGTTGTTTAAGTCTGGGGGAGGTTATACTGATACTGTGTTTTAGTTAGCTATTTATAAATAAAAAAAGATCCGAGTAGACGATTGCTCAGTACATCGACCGACGATACCAGCTTGACATCGATCGACAGGACTTCAGATCCAACGATCGATTGGATCTTCATTGTGTCGAACGATTGCTCTAACCATCGACCGATGAGACCATGTCGACATCAATCGACAGCACTTCATCAACAACGATCGATTGTCACTTCATTGTGTAAACACTGAGTAGGTCATCGTTCTTACTTGTTAAATTATGTACTTATGATTATTTCTCACCATAACTCCGACTAGATATACACTAGGGACAGTGTAATTTAAGTCTGGGGGGGGATGTTTGCTGATATTAGTGTGTTCATGAGTCTTATAAAAATGTTTTAAAAAGAGTTTTATTGAGTCAAGAAGGGGATAATGAACTTATTAGATTTTTTTTTTTAATTTAATCACTCTTTAGCACCATTCTAGACTTACTGATTGCAGATAGTACTAAAGATACTAAAGTGGATCAACATGTCAACTATTCACCCTTGTTGAGATTGTTTGAAGGAACCAAAGCTGACCTCCAACACTAAACCTGACTCAACTGCTTGTTTTGGGGCTTGGTATACATGAGATCAGATTCTTCAAACAAGTCTGGAAGGTAAAGCCTTGTGTAGATTTATCACCCTCTATGTCTCTATTTCAAAATTTAGATTATAAGAAGAAAAAAATAATATATATATATATAATAATTTAGGAAAAGAATTCGAACAGGACTTGGTGGCTACAACCATTAAGGCTTGATTCACAAATAATCTTAGGATATAGGTCAAAAAAAAGTGAACATGATTTGGTGGCCAAAACCATTAAAGCTTGATTCATGGAAGCATGTCCAATCTTGGTCAATGATCCTGCAATATAAGCAGACTTTGACTGAGAGAGAAATTCGTAGAGAGAGAGGAAAGAAACTCTTATTTACCTGCAGGTACATATACTTGTTTGAGCATCCTTGCATCCTGCGATCGATACTCCCAAGGTAAAGCCTGCACTTTTATTTATGTTAAGAAATGAGGTTGGTAGAGGAGAATGTCAGACATGATTTGCTAAGTTGTTGGCTAGGTGAATTTGGTTGATCAGCTAGGATATGGTATAATGTGCTTTTGTGATTAGGACTTCTTAGATGTGGATTGCAATATTGTAGAGGTGATGATTCTAAGTTTTAAATAATGTGAGTCCCTGCTCTTTTCAAACCTCTTTCAAAGAGACTGTCCGTCTGTTTTGCTTGAGGACAAGAAAAAGGGTAAGTCTGGGGGAGTTGATATACCATGGATTTTACCCACTTTCAGTCATGGTACATAAGTGTTTTAAGATATAATTATTATGTTTTGGAGTCTTTTTAGAGTATTTACAAGTTCATGTACGTTCTGGAGAAATATGGTGATTTTGAAGCCTTTTGAGTGCAAAGCTCCACATATGCGTCAGATGTTTAGTTATGGATGAAGATTTTCCCATCGTTAGGTCAATCAGCATTCTGTAGGAGACGTTATGCCCAGTTTACTGAAAAGTGGTCAATCTGCCTCGCAAGAGGAAGTTGTCGAGGAGATGAAGGACTGTCGATCGATATCACAGCGTTGGTGTCGATCGACAGTGATGCCAGAATATGGGCTGAGCATATTTTATGACCGCTGAAGCCCAGAAGCAACCCCAAATTACCAGAATATCCTTGGACGACCAGAAATCATATTTATGTTATTTATAAGCCATTGTTGACGGCTACACGCTCTTGAAGCTTTCTTTTATTCATTGTTCTTAGTTAGGAGAGAAAGAAAGAACTCCTTCAGAGTCCTCTTGGAACTCCATTGTTTTTTGTTTTAATATCTATTGCTTTTTATATCTATTCTTTCAATGATTTTCGGTGACAACTGCATGTCTGAATAGATCCACATGTTAGGTTTAGGGTTCAGATATGATGAGGGATTAGCCCCAAATATAGATTGCTAAGTTGTTAGGATGTCCATCAATTGAATTTCACTTATTGCTTGTGTTCTAGAGTCGTGAACTAGAATCATTATGTTAGGAAGAATAGGCGCACACGAGATCATGGTTTATCTCCTGAGTAGTTCATATTGTGCTAGGATCCCTAGAGAAAGACGAGAGTTGATCTAGTGAACATAGTTCCAACCTGCTCGGTAAAGCTCGTTGGAAGGATTGTCGATCGACAACTCAGTAGTTGTATCGATCGACGGTCTGAAAGGTGTATCGATCGACATTCCAATCGAATCGTCAATCGACACTTTCTACAGATCAACATGCGAGAGTTGAGATCTTAGATCTAGTGATAGATAATCTAGACGTGCGAGAGCCGGTAGATTATTGTTATTGTTTGAGTTCTTGTGCATCCAACAAACATCTTATGAATCTATATCATTATAATCCTGATTTCCTGAATAGAAACCCTAGATCTAGCTAAATCTCCTTCCATCAAACCCCATTAATCGACTGAACAACTACGTTATTCATCCTATTTATTTTATTTACTGCTTTCCTATTTATTTGCCTAGCTTAATAATAAACTATTTAGATCTATTGTGTTCCCTAGCTCTCTGTAGATTTGATCCCTAAGTACTACAAATGAACCTCTTATTTGAGAGAGTAAAATCACTCCTTAGGGTAATTTGATTGATATCAAATGGTCGGATCGGTTCAACTGGTCGAACCGAATTTTCTATTTAAAAATAAATAAATCTAAGTAATCATATATTTACATTATACAGACCTAAAATGTAATTCTACATACAATATATTTTATGTTCTTTTTTATTAATTATATAATAAACAATAATCATAAGCTTAGTTATATACAAGCGAATACTATATCAAATGATATTGATAAAAAGTAAAAAAAATGATTGACCTTTTAAATTACATATTTATTTATTTTTACAACTAATAATTTTAAAATTTTCAATATAGCAAAATGAGAATAAAATATGAGAGTCAAAAAGAGATTTTTAAACTTTTTTTATTAAAAAATAAATAAAATCAAGAGAAAACCAATTAAATAGTAAAAATTAAACATTGATTATGAAATATAAATTCTAATAACAATTGAAATTACATTAATTATATGTTGATTCTGTAGAACCGGGTTTTGAAGTTAAACCGGGTCACCAGTTTTACCGGGTTTTAGCCGGTTTCACTGGTTTTTCTCAAATCCGAGTTTTAAACTGAACTGGACTCGGCTTCTTTAATGAGTCAAGGTCGGACAGGTTTGACTGGCCGGTCCGGTCTGGTTTTCAAAAACTTGGTTAAAGGGAGTTTGAAATTGGGAATCAAGGGTAGAAATTGTTTTGTGTATAGGAAATGTGTAGAACAATGAAGATTAAGCATTGTATGTATGAATTGTTCTCTTTCTTAGATATATTATGCATAATGTCAAGCTATGTTCTTGAGAGTAAACAACCATGAAAGAACTTGATAACCTTCTTACTTCACCATAACTTCAAGCCTTTTTTTCTCACCAAGCCAAATGATTAGGACCAATTGCCCATTTGCAAGAGTGCACTTATGATTATTGTTTAATGAATGTGAGAATTGGTTTATTTGCTTGTTTGTGGAGTCTTGAGAATGAGTGTAAAAGGCCAAGAAGTTAAGATAGGCCAAGAGAAGTTAGAGTTTCGTAAGATGTTTTGCTCTTGCTATTTAGTATGATTTTGTAAGGATATCACATTGATAGCTTTGAAAAGTTTCTTTTGGTTATGAGCTCCAACCTTCAAACCTCTCTTCCTATGAGTTCTTGAAAGTTTATTTGTGGAAAAGTAAATGACAAGTTTGGGGGAGTTGATATCTTGTATATTTGCATGGTTTTAGCAATCATTTTAGCTCTCATTTTGTCCATTTAACTGCATTTAAAGTATATCTAGGTGCATTGCACATATATTTGTCCCTATTAGATGATGAAGCTGCTATTTGGTGAGTTTGGAACCTTTGGAGATGTTTTAAAGTCAAGAATGGTGATTTTGGTTCATAAGACGAGTTTCTAACTGTCCCAGCGGCCTGACATCTTCGTAGCGGCCTAATGACCTCGTTCACAAGCCGCCAGGGGCGTGCAGCGGCCAAATGCAGCGGCTAAGCCAAGCCGCTGGAGAAATCCACTACTCTATGCCTGATAACTGGAAGATGCAGCGGCCAAACGACAAGATAAAGGCCGCTGGAGTGTGCAGCGTCCTTCTGCAGCGGCCAAATGACATGTCAAAAACAAGCTTTTTACTAAATTATCTTGGGTCAACCCAGGTTTGTTGGGTCGATTCAGCTTGTTTTGTTTGTCATTATAAATACTCTTTAGACCTAATTTTAGGACATATCTTATTTTCTCTTAAAATACATTGATACTTTGGAGAAAGTTTGAATCTTTAGTAATCTAATATTTCTTTCTTGAGTAATTTGAGTCTCTCATCTTCTTAACATGATTTCTTTTGAATCTATTATGAGTTTAAGGTTAATCATGAAGATTTGTGAGTAGACTCCTTTTGGATTCATGGGTTAGGATGATTAGAGTGATTAAGTGAAGATCTAGAGTGTTTAGAGTTAGATTTACTTATTTCCTTGCTTGTTGAGCGATCATAATGCTAGTCTAGAGTTGGCCTCTTTAGATTAGAACTCTAGACATTTCATGCGCGGAAGGTGCTTGATGAAATGTCTGAGCCACCTCAACCTTGCTCTTTGCTAGCTTAACCAAAGACATTTTATGTTAGGAGAGCTTAGATAGCTAATAGATCCACTCTTAATGATTACTTGAATGACACAAACTAAAGACATTTGATCTTTGATCAGTGAGAGTAAATGAGAATTTATCTTGACAAAAAACTTCTTTAGTCATGTTGTCTAGACTTAAGAAAATATGTTGATTGATACCTTGCCATTCTAGATTGGAACTTAATCATTTGAAGTCAAATTCTTAGATCCATGAGTCATTTTTTATCTTATTGCTTGAAAGTTTGTGAATTTATTGTTTTTTTTTTTTTTGACGTCAAAAGGCCATTCTATTACTCAAACTTGAGGTGGTCTGGATAACCAAACCGGAATACAACAACCAATAAAATGTAACTCCCTATGAAAAGATCTAGCGGTCTTAGCCAAGAAATCTGCAATCTGATTGTGCGCCCGTGGAACGTGAATGATGTTGAATTCCGGGAAGCATATTTGTAGCGTCTCTATCCTCTCCAATTCCGTCGAAAAGCTTGGCCACACCTGAGGATCCTCCACCATTGCAATTAACTCCTTACAGTCTGTCCCAAAGCTCTGGCAGGTCGAATGTTGCAGCATATTCTCCATCGCCCACCGCAGTGCTTCTACTTCCGAGTGTAAGGCTGATTCGCGTCGTGGGAAGTTTCTTGTCCCCATAAGCTGAGTGTTCCCAGAACTATCCATCCATGCCCATCGGCATCCACTAAAGACGGCAGAAGACGTCCAAGATCCATCTAACAAGCAGATGTTCCTCAAGCTTACGACTTGAGGTTCCTCATTTATATTATCTAGTGCCACCGTTTGTGCCACTTCATTAGCATCAAACCAGGCTTGGCATTCACTCTCTGCATGTCTAACTAGGTCCAAAGGATCTCTGTCTATTCCCCTAAATAGTTTTTCATTCCTGGCCTTCCAAATGTACCATATTATCCAGGGATAAGGATCCCTATCTTGCTCTGGCTCAATGATACCATTCTTTCTCCAGAATAGGTAATCCATATTCGTGTAGACGCTCGAAACCGGGAAAATATTTGGGCATGTCGGAGTTGCTGATAAAGACCACACTTGAAGAGCTGGTGGGCATTCAAAGATTGCATGTGTGACGGTCTCTTCCACTGCTCCACATCTTGGGCAATAATTGTCACACCTCATATTACGTCTAATTAAGTTCCTCGTAACTGCCACATGACCAGTTAACAACTGCCATATAAGATGACATATCTTCGTAGGAGCCTTCAATTTTCACGCAAAAGCTTGGAGCTTTGTGATACTTGGCTCCAGAACTTCCTCTTCCTCCGTTGACTTTAATAAATTCTGAGCCACCCAATATCCCGATTTGACCGTGTATTGGCCATTCCTTGTAAAGTTCCAGCAGAACGTATCACGACGGTGAGTTGAGCTTATGGCCAAACTCCTTATGAGAGGTATATCCTCAGGATGAACATAGCTTTCCAATAGGCCCACATTCCAATCTTTCGATCCCTGATCAATAAGATCGCTTACTCTCATATTAGGATGCATCACTGGCGCTACGGGGGCTGCTGGCCTTGCGGGGTTCGATGGAATCCATGGGTCCTCCCATACCTTAGCATCATAACCTGAATGTATCTTCTGTCTAATGCCCAATAATAACAACTTCCTTGCAGCAGAAATGCTAGTCCACACATAGGATGGGCTGCTAACAGCGTTTACTCTCAATGGAGAGCTCATTCTATAATATCTTCCCCGTAAGACTCGAGCGACCAGAGAATCAGGGAACTGGACAAGTCTCCATAGTTGTTTAGCCAGAAGAGCTAAATTAAACTCATGGATCATTCGGAAGCCAATACCACCCTCCTCTCTTGGTAGACAGACTTTTCCCCATTTTGCCCAGTGTATCTCCCTTTTTGGTGGATTCGAGCTCCACCAGAACTGAGCGATGACACTGGCTAAATTTTCGCATATCTCCAAAAGGAGCAGGAACGTCGACATGACACTGATTACACTGATTGCAGTTAGATTAAACATGAGTTTGTATTCTCTTTGGATTGAAATCGCTTAGAATTTGATTGATTATTAAATACTACATTAATTTGGCATAGGATTAGAAATAATCCTTATCGTTAACTTCAAATTTTCTGTTACTTTTGCGAAACTCACTAGTGTTATTATGTTTTGTAAACATTTTGTATATTATATACTTACTCTGTAATACTAATAATTTTTTTTGTGGAAGAAAAACAGTTACTTAAAATTATTTGCTCGCTTCTCGAATGTCACAATCTTCAAAACATCAAGGAAAAAAAAAACATTGGTTGGTTTAAAAGAATAATTTCTTCCGTAATGTCTGCCATCTTTACATTCAATTTATAAAAATTAAAGAAATTATAAAAAGAAATATGAAAACTTTTTTATGAGCAACCAAAAACAAAGTGCATGTAAAGGGAAAGGGATTTGGTCCGCCATGTACGACTGTCTCTTGTGACTGCGATTAAAGAAAATGGCAAAGGATTCTTGTCTTCATGTTGAAGAATCGATGAAATCTCTTCTCTTTTTTTTGAAAGGAAAAAAGAAAGATTTTAAAAAAATAAAATATGCGCTCTCTTTTCTTTTATAGACAGTGTTTCAAAAAAAGGAAAAAAATAGAGTTAAGCAACTTGGTTGAATATACTCTATCGTTTCAGTTTAATTATCGTTGTATCGTAAAAATTTTGTTTCAAAATAAATGTCATCGTTTTATAATTTTAATGCAAAATTTATTGACTTTATATTCCAATTTATTTTTCTATTGGTTGAAATGTTTTTTTTTGCAACAAACGGCTATTTTATTATTATTATTTTTTAAATGTGATTAAATGTATTGGTAATGATGTTTTTATTTAGTAAATATAAAAATTTATATATTTTTTAATTTGTGTGTTCAAGTCTAAAAATACAATTAAAATGAATCAGAGAGAATATAAAGTGACACAAAAAGAAGCTTTGGAGAATATGAATATTTTGTGTATTTCTCAGTGACATACGCTTACACGTACATATTACATAGGGTATCTTTGGTCCTAAAAGCCAATGCAGATATTTAGGATAGAATTAGGTGCTGGCTGAAGAAAGGGAAAGATTATCATTTAATAGAAAACCATTTAAAAGCTTATCACATGTAGTTTGTGCTAATTAAAAAAGTACATTGATGAGTTGTCACGTAATTAGAATGATAAATTTGTTTATGTGACGGCTTGAAAATCAATTGAGAATTTTCTTAGCTCAAAATTAAATTTCTAGGGAATGTTATATTATATAGTATGTCCATTATGGACCATTCATTGATCAAATTGAAATTATTATATATCATTTCCTTAAAGAAAACCTACAGAATTACCTATGTGATTAGATATATATGAAAATTAATGATTTTAAATAATAAATATTTTCTAACAATCTGTATAATTTCTATCATTTTTGTTTAATTATTTATTATTAAAATAACTTACACAATTACATTAATCATATAATAAAAATTTAGACTTTTTTGTAGATGTTGTATTTTGAACTTTTCAAAACGAGTATAAATTACTAAAACTGTTAAAAGTCTAACATAAACTTTTATGATTAAGGTTTAAATTTTTTTTATAATAAGATACATTGATTATAAAATTATATGAATAATTAATTTTATTTTAACAGGTGTTTAAGTTACTATATATATATATATATATATATTTCATATTGTTTAAATTAAACTATACATCTTATGAAAATACATACTTATATTTTGATATCTGCGTTGAACATATATTGAAAAAATAATATTTTAATTTTGAAATATTTACTTTTTTTAAATGATTATAAATTATTGAAACCACTAAACATTTCACATTAAAATTTTGTTACACAAATATGCAAATAGTCATAAAATCATATGAGTAGAAACCTCATTTAATAAATATCCATATTAAAAGTATATTATATATCTATGTTAATATCATTTAGTATATATCATATACGATAGATAATATTGATTGTTTTAATTTATTTACTCTAAAATGTTTACGAATAAACAAGAGAGGTCGTTTGATTTTTATGTGCACATCAATTTATTACATAATAGTAATTTATTTCTAAGTTATTTAATATATGATTATTATTTTATTATTTCATAATATGCAGAAAAACATAAAATAAGTAATAAATATGAAATATTTATTATGCACAAGGTGTGGATCTTAACCTAAGTATGTATCTCTTTAATAATTTTAAATCTTAAACATTTTCTAAATCTCAGAGCAAACAAATAAAACGAAATGAGAATAAATTCAAAAATCAATATTTATATGGAGCAATAACCAAAATGGAAAAAACGATAGAAAAATAAGAAAAATATTGAAGATAGATAGGATTGGCATATGAACATAAACTTCTCATAATCACAATTAACTTTTAAATTGCTAAATCATGATATAAAACTGAGCTGACATAGTTTCATTGTAACCAAATAGTAGGCCTGAGATTCTTCGGCCTAAACGTTAGGTTCTTATGCGATAAGTGATTTTTTGATTTAAAATATTTTTAAAAATGAGAACAGCTCATTAGTAAACAAATTATATAATTAAGAAGAAAGTTTTTAAAAAAATATTTAAGGGCCAAAAATATTAATTCGATCAAGAATATAAATTTTATTTAGAGAATTTGTACTCCCTACACACCAAACATCTCCTGTTTGCACTCCATACCCTATTTCCCCTTAATTTTCTTCCCCCCATCATTACCATTTTCTCCCCATTCTATGGTATCCCACCTTTTTCAGTATATTGAGCTAATTTGCTCTTTTATTTTTCCATACGATATTTTAAAATAATTTTCATATAAATTCACCTTGCGCAAGACACATATTTTATCCTAGTATTGTATGATTTGATAAACTTACGGGATATGATATTTCATTAATATAGTTGACATATTGTAGACTTTATTTGTGGTTAGACCCGAATAAAATACAATAAAAACTTTTTTAATTCCTATACAGTGACAAAGGATAAACAATTTTTATCACACATAAAATGATAAAATGTCATACTCATTTTTATTTGTGCTTTTCTTTTTCCACTTTATTCTAAATCTCACCAAACATTTCAAGACTATAATAAATTAGGCAAGTAGGTGAGAAAAGGTAAGTAGTTAATTAGCATGTGCTTTGTAGAGAAACGTTTCTCACAATAGTCCAAGTATGCATGAACCAATGCAATTCCTTCAGAATCTAAATTAAGAGCTTTTTTTCTAATGATGAAGAGTCAATAAAAGACAACTAACCTTTTTATTACATTATTGTGATATTTATTATGCATTTTAAAGGAGGGCAAATCCCTTATCATATTTCATAGACTATATATGTCATATATTATGATTTGTTTGTTTTATGTCAAACCTTCATTTATGATAGCTTAGTGATAATTTTTTTTGGTAGGGCAAATCTCCTAAAACATCATAAAACAGGTTATTTTTACAAAAAATAACATACAAAGAGGAAAATGACTAAAACAGATTTTATTAAAAAGTAAAAATAACCAAAGTACACTAAATAATAATACAATAAATTAAATTAAATAATTTTAAATTTTTATTTTAAATTTTTATATCCTAAATTCTAAGTTACAGATCATAAACCCTAATTCCTAAATCTTAAACCGCCTTCACTCCCCACAAATCTAAATCTTAAATTTTGATTAACTAATCCAAGACTTTTTTTTTAACTAATCTTATATAAGTGTTTATTTTCTCTTTAACAAAACTTATAATTTATTATTAATTTTTATCTCTGTGCTAATTTATGATAATATTTTTGTTCTACTAGAAGGTATTTTTCTTTCTGATATAGGTCTAATAACATCTCCAAAAAAACTATCTTTTTTGAAGTTTCCAAAATTCTATATTTGAAGTTTCAAAATATTCTTCTCCAAAAAACAAAACTTTAAACTTAATTTCAAAATCATTTGCATTTTACACTATAGTCTTTATATTTGTCATAATTAATGTAAATCCATATAACTTTTATAAATAAATAACATATATATTAAAACATTAAATCAATATTAACTAATAATATTCTAAACTAAAATATAAAATTATAAATACAAATAAACCAATATTAAACTATAAGCAAAATACAACATTACTCAATAAAATTATTTCTGTAATTCTCCATCTTCGGTTATACAAAATTTGTTTGGTCAATATTTTGGAGATTCCTGAGAAAATTAATCAGACTATTTGTTTTATTTTAATATTTAAAATTTTGTAATAATTATGTCTTCATGTATCTTTTTAAGGTTTTTTTATTAAGTTTCTTTTGTAATATTCTCGTCTTCTAATTCTAGTTTTGAAATATCATAAATCTTATTTTAAAATTTTTATTTAATTTTGTGATAAACTTAGTTTATAAAAAATTGAAATATTTATGAGATATAAAAAAATTGAAGGACTAAAACGAGAAATAACTTAAAAACCTATGTGATGTGTAATTAATTGTAAGGAGAAAAATGTAAATAAATAGATAAAACTTCATATTTGAAGTTTTGAGTAATGATTCATTCATATTTGTAGTTTTCAGAAGGAAAACTTCATGTTTTGAAGGTTTTTTTGGAGAGCAAAAATCTCTATATTCAAAGTTATAGAGTTTCTTTTAGAGATTAGAGCATCTCCAAAAAGACTCTCTATTTTATCGCAAAGCTCTATATTTGAAGTTTCGATGTGTTCTTTTCCAAAAGCAAAACTTCAAATTTTAATTTTAAAATTATTTGTAATTTACACTATGGTTCTTTTATTTTCCATTATTAATATAAATCCATAAAAATTATAAATAACTAGTACATATATAAAAATATTACAGTGATATTAATTAATAAATTCTTACACTAAAATATAAAATTATAAATAGAAATACATAATTAAATATTAAAGTACAAGTAAAATATCAAATTATTCCATAAAATTATTTCTGTAATATTCCATCTTCGGTTACACAATATTTGGTTGGCCAAAATTTTAGAGGCTCCAGAGAAAATTTACTAAACTATTAGTGCTGTTATAATATTTAAATTTGTGCAAGAATTATGTCTTCGTGTATCTTTTTAAAACGTTTTTTATTAATTTCCTTTTGTAATATTCGTGTTGTCAAATTTTAGTTTTTAAATATTATAAATAATATTTTAATGTTTTTATTTAATTTTATATGTAAAATTTGAATTTATAAAAATAAATTTGTAATATTTATGATATATAAAAGTTTTAAAGATTAAAACGATAAATGAGAAAATACTTAAAAATTATAAATATGATGTGTAGTTAATTATAAAGACCAAAATGTAAATAAAAAGATGAAATTTCAAATTTGGAGTTTTGAATAGTGAAACTTTAAATATGAAGTTTTTTCCTTACAATTCTAAATTGAACAAAACTTAGGTTCACCCCTTAGGGTGAACTTTTAAATTCACCCCACCTTTTATGACCAATAAAAGTGATACATAGATTATTAATTAAAAAATATTAAATTAAATAAAAAATAGCTACAAAAAATAAAGACATTAATTTTAACGACGCTAATTCTTTCAGCGAAACCCTAAACCCTAAATCTTAAATTCTAAACCCTATACCCTAAATTCTAAACTCAATTTCAAACCCCTAAACCCAAACCCTATACCCTAAACCCTAATCCTAGACCGTAAACCCTAATCCTAGACCCTAAACCCAAATTATATACCTTAAAACCAAAAATAGACTATAATCCTAAACCATATACCCTAAACCCAAGTCTTAGACCCTAAATCTAAACCGTAAACCTTAACCCAAACCCTATAGCATTTAAGTTTGTGGTTTGGATTTAGGGTGTACCGTTTGGGTTTTAGGTCTAGGATTTGGGTTTAGGGTATAGGTTTTGGGTTTAGGATTTACGGTTTGGGTTTAGGATTTACCGTTTGGACTTATGGTTAAGGTTTTGGGTTTAGGGTATATAATTTGGATTTAAGGTTTACGATTTGGGTTTAGGGTCTTGAACTTGGGTTTAGGGTATATAGTTTAGGTTTATAGTCTAGTTTTTGGGTTTAGGGTCTAGGATTAGGGTTTAGGGTTTGGATTTAGAATTTAGGGTATAAGGTTTAGAATTTAAAATTTAGGGTTTAGGGTTTAGCTGGAAGCGTTAGCATCGTTAAAATTAGCGTTTTTATTTTTTGTAGCTATTTTTTATTTAATTTAATGTTTTTTATTAATAATCTACGTGTCACTTTAATTGGTCCTAAAGAGTGGGATGAATTTAAAGGTTCACTTTAGGGGGTGAACCTAAGTTCTGTCCTTCTAAATTTGAAGTTTTAAATTTTTTTCTTTTTTGGAGAGCAAAACACTCTATATTTGTAGTTATAGAGTTTTCTTTGAAATGTTCTAAGTTACCAACAACTTGTAGCCTTTGTGTTACTTAATAAATTAAGGGAAAATTTGCCAAAACAGAATAAAAAAACAACATGATTGTTGTAGCATCCCCGATCCTTAGCAAGGATCGTTGGAACAGGCCATGGGACGAGGGAACGTGCAAGCCGGTCGAAAGACTCAAAGGCAAGCGTTCCATGGTCTGAACAAAGGGTTAAGTCCGAGTAATGATCAGGACTTAGCCAAGGAAAGGGAAAAAATGAAGAAAAGGAGCTGAACCGAGTTAAGGAGGGAGTGAAACGAGCTGGACGAGCTGGACGTGGGCGAGCTCAATCAAGTAAGATCAGCTCGATCAGCTAGTAGGCCAAGCTCAACCAGCTGGACTGACATTCAGTCAGCTCAACTCAGCTGGGTGGAGTGTTCGGCGGTTGGGCCGGTTGGATAAGCTTGGGGTCGTTATGGGTTGTTGGTTGGATCATGTGCGGAGCTGGACTGGTCCGACTATACTTTGCGCGTGTGGAAAACGTGCCAAGCAGTTGGAGTCGGTTTCTGGCCGAAGGGGTGCGTATGGATAACCGCCCAAGCGATTGGAAAATGCACCATTTCGTCCTATAACCATTCCTGGCCGAGTTTCTATAAATATGGGGCCTTGGGATCAATTTTGGACACAAAACTTTCTTAAAGAAAACACCAAACTCGATCAGAACCAAAGGCATCCGAAAGAGAGAGAGACTTGGGCGATCTGAAGAGAACACTTGACCGGAATCATGTCTAGAAGGCGATCCGACCGCGATTGTTGGAAGAACGATCCAAACATGGTGGGTCTAAGGGAGAAAGACAAGCGTGCTGCGACTGGAACTCCGGAGCGCACGTCTAAGGTATGGACTGGATAAGCCATCGACATGGCCTTCAAATCGTACTTCTTCGTTTCTTCTTTCTTCTGTATGAACAATTGAGTGTCTTGGTCTTAGGACCAGTTAATGGATCAGGGCTTAGAGCCGGTCCGATCTTGTGATCCAGTGTTGGAACCGATAGATCAAAGATCGTAGCCAGATGGCTTGATCGGGTTATGGCCGATCCGGACTGTTCAGTTGTAAGACGACTTGATTAAAACCACGGACTGAACTTGAACATTCTGGACAAATGACTGAATAAGTCTTAAGTTTGATTAAGGGGATCATATGGGTTAGACTTAGAAAGAACCGGACATATGATGCATGTTTAGAAACCACCCGCTAAGTTATCGATGGAATACTTCCGTTTGTTGGTTTCAAGACAAGATGGTGATCATGGAAAGGATTTGGCTTAGCCGTGAAGACGCGAAGCCAAGGACAGATGGGTGGATTGATAGACTGGTTTAGGATTGTTATACATTGTAATAGCATATACGCAAACTCTCATTGTAAACGAATCATTTGTCACATAAATAAAGAAATCAGTTTATCCTATTGCATATTGACTCTAATACTTCCGCATATAGATTCTAATTAATGAATCACAGAATTGACCAAACTAAATGTTTAAAAACTAAGGACTTAAAACTGACTGGTCGGCCTGCTTAAGTCTGGGCCGAACCTTAGGAACCTCACTGGATCAAGTGTCCGGGTTAGGGCGCTTTAAGTTGGTATCAGAGCGTGCTTGATTCTAGGATTAGTTGGGTTATGGGGAAACCACTCATCCGGCTCGGGTCTCACGGTAATGTTTTTCTTAGTCTAGGATGTATTTTATGTTGCGGTGATTTCGCTAACATGTTTTACCCTCAGGCTGGAAAAAGAAAATCATCAAGGACAAGGAACGAAAAGAAACCGGTTGAACCCAGTGCAGCGGTGGGGGATGGTGTCGATCCCTTGAACACAATTCCAATCGGACCTGAGATTGGACATAACGCTGGTTAAGCACTGATGGTTCAGACCAACCTTGTGGATACTGGGACTCGGGCAGATGAGGACCCTCTTAACCGCAACTTGGAGCAGCATGATGAGGAAGTTGTTGAATCCTCTAATGCGGGACATCACTCGGCTCCGGTTGGTGGGGCGAGAGATGAACTGGTGGGACGTAGACGTCATCGGGCCGCAGACATCGTCGGACCGCAGAGCCGTCCATGAGGGACGTCTTAAAGGCACTGACGTCTATGGCAACTCAGATAATGACGCTGACCCAGGCGTTCACACCATTGGTGAACTCGTCTGTTGGGCAATCGACTCGGATTCTGATGGCTATTCCTTTAGTTGGAGGAGAACAGGTCATGGAAACAGCCGAAGTGGTAGAACTCGATCCAAAGCCAGTACGGGCCGTGAGAAAGGTGTATTACCTTAGTGTTTTGGAACACATAGGCCGTATGGGAACCAAAAACTTCAAACGTAGTACCGATCTGATTGAGGCAGACAAGGGGAAGATCCGTCTGATCCGGAACTTCAAGTCTAGCCGTTGTCCGGATGATTACAAGAAAGATATTGCAGTCGACTTCCTGGAAGGGGATGCGCATAACTGGTGGATTGCTGTGGACAAGCGTACTGAAGGAAGCATTGAAAGGATCGAAGACTTCGAGTACGAGTTCAACAAGAAGTACTTCCCAGCCGAAGCATGGGATCGGCTTGAAGAAAAATTCTTGTACCTCACCCAGGGTCGCAGAACCGTGTGTGAGTATGAGGAAGAGTTCAACTGTCTCAGGCGGTATGTTGGGAAGGAACTGGAGGATGAGACGGTGCTGGTACGTTGGTTCTTATGCCATCTATGGGTGGAACTTTAGACACACTGCTATGTCCTCACGTTCTGTACTGTCTCGGAACAGGTCGAAAAGGTTGCCTTGCTGGAGACAACTCTTGCTGAGGAAAGCCGGGTGAAGTCGCACACCCAACATGCTTCGGGAAGCACGTCAAACGACCAGAAGAGGAAGAGGGATCAGGTCGATGAAGGCGGTAAGTCTCGTGTAAGTCGATCTGAGTGCACCCAGTGCGATAGGAGGCACAGGGGCAAGGACCATACGATCCAGAACTGTCCAAAAATGGACCAAGGGCAAGGAAAAGGTGACAACGGTAGATCATGCTTCCATTGCGGAAATACTGGGCACTACAAGAGGGAGTGCCCGAAGTTGCAAAGAGAGCAGAAGAGGAACTGTGCGGATGCGGACAGGTCAACCCAGGGCAAGGGACATACCACAACACCGCGGGTTTATGAGCTTTCTTAGGAGTCTGGCGAGTCTAGCACCTTCTGAGCGATCACTGGTACGTCACTTAGCTCTGACCTATTTCTATTATTGCATCGCATTGCATGGAACATAGAATGGGTAGAGAACTCAGCCTGAATGATTGTAAGGACCTTGAGTATTGGCGGTGTAGATACACACACACTTTTCGATTCTTGGTTGACACATAGTTTTGTCAGCCCGAACATGATCAGAAAGGGATTGTTCCAGAAGAAACGGGACGGGTGTTTTGGCATAGTGAATGCAGCCGGCCGGTGGGCAGGTGATACCCCTCAAATTACCCTAAGGAGTATTACTCTCATCAAAAGAGGTTCAGATGTAGTACTTAGGGATCGAATCCACAAGGAGCTAGGGAACAATTAAATCTAGTGTTTATTAATTCTAAGAGTTGTAAATGTTTAAATGAAATAGAAATAGTAACAAGCGAAGTAAATAGTAAATGTAACTTCGTTGGAAATGATATTAGATGCAGGGCCACTATTCAGGTGTTGGAGATTACAATACCTATAGATGCCTATTTGTTGCATGCATGATATATTAGAGCTCAACCGCTTAACTCAGTGATCAGCTGTCGCATGTTTCACTGGGTTAACAAGCTAGATCTCGTGTCTCAACGGTTAGTATGTCGACAACGAAAGAGTGTCGATCGATGGTCTTATTGGGACGTCGACCGATACACCTTTGCCAACGTCGATCGATATTCAGTTGAGGACATCGATCGACGGGTTCTAGCTAGGCCTATGCGCGAGTATGATATGCCCTATTAAGATACTAAATTGGCGGTTAGCCCTCTCTAGCAGTCCTAATATGATAGATATATAGATGTCAGGATGGGATAACAAGGGTGCTTGAGTATGCAATCCTATGATCAAGTTCTAGTTAGCAAGGCTAAAACAAGCAATGAATACAAATCTGTCATGAATATCACAACAAGGCAGATCTATAGTTTGGGGCTAATCCCACAAACCTATCTGAACCCTGGATCTAATAATTGAACTACTCAGACATAGCTAAGCAATTCATAACAATGAAGAAATAGAAATTCATAGTATAGATGAAAAGAAATGGAAACAAGGAGTTCCAATCACAAGTGATCTTCTCTCCAAAACGCTCTCTTCTCTCTCAAAGTAAAACTGTAACAAAAAGCTCTCTCTGCCGTCAAAACACTTAGGCAGTATATAATATACTAGGTTAAAAACTTGTCAGGGCATTTTCGTAATTTGGCTTGGCCTTGGGTTTTAACTCCGCTGGATCCAAAATGTCGCGTGTCTAATGTCTCGACATCGATCGATGGTACTTGTGTACATCGATCGATATTAATCTTCATCTGTCGAGGCATCTCTTGGTGTCGATCGACAGAACTGATGCGCATCGATCGATTGTTCTTCCTCTCGTCGACCTCTACATGGTCAGCTCGGGTGAAATATCCTTTAAGCTCCAAAATACTCCAAAGTCATAGCTTTACTCCGAAATGCACCTGAACCTGAAAACATACCTAGAAGAGTAGAAAACATAGATATATATATAGTAAAACACATATATACCAGGGATGAAAACGGGTCAAATCCAAGGTATATCAACTCCCCTAGACTTACCCTTTTGCTTGTCCTCAAGCAAAACATACAGGCAGTCTCTCTGAAAGAGGTTTGAAAATATTAGGGACTTAAGATTTTAAAGCATATAAATTTTTTCCTCAACAATTTTGCAACCACATTTAAAAGGTCCTAATCATAGAAGCACACTATGCAATATTCTAGCTTAGTAATCATTTCTAACATAACACAACTCATCAATTCACATCTGACATCCCATCTACTGACTTCATTTCTTAGAATAAATATAAAGTGAATGCTTTACCTTGGGAGTATCGATCATAGGATGCAAGGATTTCAGACAAGTATCTGGATCTGCAGGTAAAAGTTAGTTCCTAGTTTCCCTCTCTCTAATTTTCTTTCTTGAGTCAAAGTCTGCTTCCATTGCAGGATCAGTGACCAAGATTGGACAGGCTTCCATGAATCAAAACTTAATGGTAGTTGCCACCAAGCTCTGTTCACTTCTTTTTGACCTATATCCAAGAGTTCTTTGCGAAAGCGAGCCTTGAAGATTGCCGCCTCCAAGTCTCGTTTCGAACTCTTTTATTGGAGTTTTTATGAATCAAGCCTTAATGGTTTTAGCACCAAGTCCTGTTCATACTCATCCTATGTAAACAATAGATCTTTTTTTTTTAATAGAATCACTAACTATTCTAGGGTCGAAATTTAGAGAGAGAAAATGTGATAAATAATCTACACCAGGCGTTACCTTCCGGACTTGTCTGAAGAATCCGATTCCATGTATACCAAGCCCTAAATAATCTACACCAGGCGTTATGTCAGGTTTAGTGTTGGAAATCAGCTTTGGTTACTTCATTCGTTTCAAGGCAAGTGTGTAGTTCATAGGTTGATCTGCTTTAGTGTTGGGGTCAAAAACAGTTGCGACAAATTTAACGTTCAAAACGTCAGAGGAAGAAAATAAGAACTTCTCCGATGAATACTTTTCGAAATAGATTCTTTCTTACGAAAAATCTTTGCGGAAGAAAGAACGAGACGTCCGACGAAAGCTCGAAACAGGTCGTTACGCAGCGACTAAGCACGCCATGCCCGGTCGCTACGTAGCGACCGAACATCCGTCTCGCTCGGTCGGTACATAGCGACCGAGCCCGAGCCAAACTCGGTCGCTTCGTAGCGACCGAGCCCGAGCCAAGCTTGGTCGTTTCGTAGCGAGCGAGCCCGAGCCAAGCTCGGTCGCTACATAGTGACCGAGCGTTCGTCCCGCTCGGTCGCTATGTAGCGACCAGGCTGGCCAATGTTTGGTCGCCGCGTAGCGACCGAGCTCTTCCGAAAAGTCGAGACGACACTAGTCCATGCATTCTCGTCAAATCTTCAAATGCTATCGCCCGAAGACTGTAGCGAGCTCAGTCTATGATTTCCGCTATTCTAAATCATCGATCAAACTTTGCGGATTAATACTGCGGAAAGTTCGTTCCTTATCGAAAGAAATCGTAATAAACGCTTCGAGTCGGAAGACGGCCCAAAGGGACCTAAAACACGACTCGAGGCTCATCCTACGATTTCTTAACCAAAAGTCCGTAAACCACAGCACGGTTTACGCTTGGTCCACAAGGAAAGATAAATGTCAAGTTTCCGCGGATAAATACGAAAGTTTTAAGGATAATCAAGAAGATCGTAAAAAATGGAATATCTCCATTTTATGCTATGACGGCTTAAGGGTAGAAGAGTAAAAGCGTAAACCGACCTTGGAGCTAGTATATAAGGAGTCCTAGGCGATGAGCGTGAGAGGGACGATTTTTCAGAGAAAACTTAGCACTTAGAGCAATTTAGGCAATTTTCCATTTTTATTATTTCAATCTGCGACTCAATTAGGTTTAGCCGTCTTAGGGTTGCTAGAACTAGGAATCTCGCCGACAGCTCTCAATCCCATGCTTATACCTTGTTGTAAAAGCTCATACGCAAATTCAGAATAAGATCTTCTTTGCTCTCATTTTTTTATTTCTTATTTTTATCGTTGTTATTCCCGTGTTTTGATTGCTTGACGTGTAGTATTAGCAGATATCCGGGTCCTCTGGGAAATTAGGTTTTTCCTTATTTAAACGGAAATTGACAGTGCAAGTTTTGGTTCCCACAGTTTAGCGTTAGAAGGAGGGGGCCTACGGATCAATCTAACCCGCAAAAGCCACTCAACGATCAGGAACGGTATGCAAGACTCGACGTGCGCGAACGTCATCTCATTCAAGGGGGGGGGGGGGAGCAACGATCGATCGAGCCAAACCTCGAAACGATCTCCTTGTTATCGAGTTGACGATTCGAGATATCGACGTCGCTAGGGTGCTAATCGACACCGGAAGTTCGGCCGATATCATCTTCAAAGACACTCTCGAAAAGATGGGGATCAATCAATCCGAAGTCACGAAATACCCAAGCCCAATGCTGGGACTTTCGGGGGAAACAACCATGGCCTATGGATCGATTAATCTCGCTGTCAAAGTCGGAACCGTGACGAACGTCACAGAGTTTCTAGTCGTTGACCGTCCCGCATCTTACAACGTTATCATGGGGACGCCATGGTTGAACGCCATGCGCGCAATCCCATCAACGTACCAACTTTGCCTCAAGTTCCCGATCCCTAACGGAGTCGAGGTAATATGGGGAAATCCGAGAGTATCACAGGTTTGTTTCGCCGCAGAACTAAAACGAAAAAGACCGATGCTCGAGATCACTCCTAGAAAAGTGGAGAAAAAGACCTCCAGCAAAGATATGCGAAGTCAGGATTCAGCGGAACTCTTCTGGCAATCTCGCAGCATCGCGGCCCTAGATGAAAAACGCGAGCCAACTTGCGAACCCGTGGTAACAATCTGTCTCGACGAAGCATTCCCGGAACGCTTTGAGGATAGAACTCGTAACCTGTCTTAAAAAGAACCTCAATACTTTCGCATGGGCTGCGGAAGATATGCCGGGGATCGACATTAACATAACATGTCACGAGCTGAATGTCGACCCAACATTCAAACCCGTCAAGCAAAAAAGACGGAAGCTAGGACCCTAACGTGCTGCCGCAGTAAACGACGAGGTCGAAAAATTGCTTAAAGTCGGGTCGATAACAGAAGTAAGATACCCAGACTGGCTTGCCAACCATGTAGTAGTCAAAAAGAAAAACGGGAAGTGGCGAGTTTGCGTGGATTTTACCGACCTAAACAAAGCGTGTCCAAAGGATAGCTTCCCTCTACCACATATCGATCGATTGGTAGAAGCAACAGCGGGCAACGAACTTTTATCCTTCATGGATGCCTTCTCGGGTTATAATCAAATTAGGATGAATCCAGACGATCGCGAGAAGACTGCGTTCATTACCGATCGCAGAACTTATTGCTATAAGGTAATGCCCTTCGGCCTAAAAAACGCCGGCACAACTTACCAACGACTCGTGAACCGAATGTTCTCCAAACAACTCGGAAAAACGATGGAGGTTTATATCAACGACATGCTCGTCAAATCCCTCCAAGCAAAGGACCACGTATCACATCTCGAGGAATGTTTTGCGCAATTAAACTCCCATAACATGAAGCTCAACCCGACGAAATGTAGATTCGCTGTGGCATCAGGAGAATTCCTCGGCTACTTCGTCACATACCACGGCATCGAAGCAAATCCAAAACAGATCAACGCGTTCATCAAGATGGCTTCTCCAAAGAAGCGGTAGAATCGCAGCGCTTAACCGATTTATTTCACGATCAACAGACAAGTGCCTGCCCTTCTACGATGTCTTGCGAGGAAATAAAAAATTTGAATGGTCAGAAGAATGCGAAAACGCCTTCCAACAGCTGAAGCGTTATTTAGCTACTCCTCCAGTCCTCGCAAAACCCGTGGAAGGGGAGCCTTTATTCTTATACATCGCTGTGTCAGCGACAGCCGTAAGTGGGGTCCTGATCAGGGAAGAACCCGGGGAGCAAAAACCTATTTTCTACATAAGCAAAACCTTGCTGGATGCCGAGTCTAAGTACCCGTTAATGGAAAAGTTAGCATGCGCGGTCGTAACATCAGCCCGAAAACTAAGACCATATTTCCAATCCCACACGATCATCATCCTCACGACCTTTCCCCTACGGACAATTCTGCATAGCCCGAGTCAGTCAGGCCGACTGGCCAAGTGGGCAGTCGAATTAAGCGAGTACGACATCGAGTACCGATCGTCGTCAATCTCATAGAAGGTCAAGATGATGAGGAAGAAGAAATTACGATACAACCACCATCAGAGCAATCTGATTACGGCTGCGATACCCCATGGCTTCAGACGATTCGAGACTACATTATCGACGGGCAACTGCCCGCCGAAAAATGGGCAGCCCGCAAAGTCCGAACACAGGCCGCATGCTACGTGACAGTGGACGGTGAAATTTACAAATGGAGATTCTCCGGACCACTCATGACGTGCCTAGAAGGGAAAAAAGCGAGAAAAGTAATGGAGGAAGTACATTCTGGTTCCTGCGGCAACCAATCCGGTGGAAGATCGCTAGCCGTGAAAATCAAACGCCATGGATACTACTGGCCAACAATGATCGGAGATTGCGAGAAGTTCGCACGAAAATGCGAAAAATGCCAAAGGCATGCACCAACCATCCGAAAACCGGCCGAAGTTCTTTCCTCCATCACATCGCCCTACCCCTTTATGCGCTGGGCCATGGATATTGTCGGACCTCTGCATAATTCAAAGCAAAAGCGTTTCCTTTTAGTTCTTACCGATTTTTTCTCAAAATGGGTAGAGGCGGACTCGTACGCAAGTATAAAAGATGTCCAAGTCGAAAATTTCGTATGGAAAAACATCATCTGTTGGCATGGAGTTCCTTACGAGATCGTAATCGATAACGGGTCTCAGTTCATCTCCACCCGGTTCGAGGCATTCTGCGAAAAATGGAAGATACGACTCAACAAGTCAACTCCCAGATATCCGCATTGCAATGGACAGGCTGAAACAATCAACAAGACCACTCTCGACTGACTGAAGAAACGCTTAGAGGCCAAAAAAGACAGGTGGGCCGACGAACTCGAGGGAGTCCTCTGGTCTCACCGTACCACCCCAAGGCGAGCAACGGGAGAAACTCCCTTCTCTCTGATATACGGCACTGAATGCATGATTCTCGCAGAAGTAGAGTTCCCCAGCGTTCGAAGAAGGTTACTACCCGAACGAGAGGAATTCAACGATGCCATGCTCCTGGATGATCTCGATCTCATTAACGAGCGCCGAGATCGAGCGCTCATCCGAATCCAAAATTACCAGCATGCCGCTGCAAAATACTATAATTCCAACGTACGAAATCGTAGGTTTAATCAAGGAGATCTGGTCCTTCGCAAAGTCTTCCAAAACACCGCTGAACAAAACGCGGGAAAACTTGGAGCCAGCTGGGAAGGTCCCTATAAAATCGAAAAAGTCGTCCGATCAGGTTCCTACGAAATAGCCAACATGTAAGGCATAAAAATTCCTAGAACCTTGAACGCGATGCATCTCAAAAAGTACTATCACTAAACAAACCAACTCGCAATCACTGAACTACGAGACGGCTTGATCTCCGCAAGGAGTACGTAGGCAGTTTGCCGAAAGGCAAATTCAGCTGTCCCCCCTCATTAAAAAAGGGGGGAGTGGGTACGTATACTCGTATACTCCCAAAATCGAAAAACATCTTACCACGCTCTTGGTGTTTTCGACTTATCAAATCATCCTCCCCCGTAAAATCCGTGCGAGATCTTTGGAAATTAATCACCCGTTTAGGAGAAGCAACCTTTAGCATCGCGAGACATCGCAAAAGATGCCTCAAAGGTTATTTCTTCCGAACAAACGAAACCTCCATCACAAAAATGACATATATATGCACACATTAACACTTATTTTGCGCAAAAACTCGAAACAACGGCATTCGCCACCAAGTCCGATGCTGATCACATCGAACTCACAAACGTCCTAAACAGACATAGCCATCTCACGAAGATGACTCTCTTACATCCGACACAAGGATAATAGCGCTATAAAAGAAATCTGAAATTTTGGTCCAGCACTTCCGGTCTCCGGAGAGATGCTCGATTCGTATCAAACAAGTCGTATAAGCCGAAAACCTATCGCGGACTTTAAATCGATAAGAATCAGAAGAAATCGCAACAGGAAAAACGATAGCCGGCTAGTCACTGCACAAGCCTTAAACCGAAAGTAAACCTAGATCTTGCCCTAAACCCAATGCACTGGTCTCTAACATCTCAAGGCATGATATCGAAAGATACGAGATTCCAAAACCATGCCTCTATGTTTATATTTGACATCTTTAGCGCCCCCGCGAAGCTCGCATCTCGCGGAAGAACTCTCGAAACAGATCTCGAATGAAACATTTCACAATCAAAGAAGGATATGAGACGACAACTCATCGCCTTCCTCCCCACTATACACAAACTCATAAAAAAGTGCCATTTGATTATCTTATCATAAAAAGCCGCAGAGCGGCAGGGATTCAAAGCCACACGCGGCCAGTCCCGAAATACAAAACAAGGCCGTTCAAGGCCGAAACATAAAAACATAAAAAAAATCTCTCGCAAGAGATCTAACCCAAGTCATCCTCAGAACTCACGCCCCCTCTTCACCCATCGCCTCGTCAGAGCCTGGAGCCGCGTAACCTTTGTTTTCTCCGACCACCGGGTTTTTCCCCTCTGGGTCTTCTGAACACGTCAGAAGGAAGCACGCGGATTTCAGGTCAGCTAGGATAAGATCGAAATCTCCATCCACGGCTGCCATATCTCCCTTACAACCAGACAGTCGGGCGTCTTCCGCCTCCAAGGTTGGGGGAGTCTCGCTTTGGAACGACCGAACCACGGCCATCCCGCTCTCAATCGTCGCCAAAGCTAAGTCCCTGTTCCGGATACACTCGAGGGAACCCAGGGAAGCATAAATTTTCGCCAAGCAAGCCTGAAACTCTGCGCGAAGAGCATCAGTGGCCTCTTGGATCCTGCGGCTCGCTAGTCCCGCATCACCCTCAAATGGATCCGACACACCCCCCGAGGATTTGGCCTTCCTGGCCTTCTTCTCCTTAAGCAGGGAACTCGCCGTCTTCCCAAGATCCCTCTCGAGCTCCCCTATCGCGACCTCGAGCTTCGACACTTTCTCGGAGTGGGAATCCTTGACAGCCGTCAGCATGGCCTTGGTTTCAGACCATCTACCCTGAAGCTCCACCAACTCCCCGGCAAGGCGACTGGTCTCAGAACATTGATCATCCCATCGATCAACGACATGAACTGCGAACAATAAAAATCCTTAAGACTAGGTCCGAGAAAGAATGTACATGAGACGATCAAGAATTCAAGCAAGAGACAAACCTTTCCGCGAAGTCCCGACGCTAGGCTCGATCCACCTTGCTGTGAAGTCTCTCCGTCATCACTCTTGACAAGTTTCCTCTTCCGACTCTTAGGCTGAGCAACCGGAACAACACTAGGAGCGCGCAACGCCAGAACGATTTCTTTCCTGGCTGGAGGAGGAGGCATAGAGTCAGCGGCCCTCCTTGTCCTCGACGAGGATCGGAGTCGTGGATGATCCCACAGGTAGAGCTTGCGGAAGAGGAGCCATGACCTCGGTCCCATGACCCGGGGCAACAACCCGCGCAGAAGAAGATGGGAACTCGGAGCCAGCTTGAGCGAGTTCTTTCTCGGCTTGGCGACAAATTAGTTTCTCTCGGAAGGAGAGATGACCAGCAACACAAGCCGGCGCTTCAGCCGGAGAAGCCAGAACCGGAGCCGGAGAAGTGGTCTCGCCCATCTCGACGTCAGAATCTCTCTTGTCACCTTGGGAGGAAGACATGTTGAAAGCAAAAGTTTTGCAACTAGAGAGCTTTTTGAAGGTATGAAGGAGGGGAGGTGTGAAGAAAATGAATGACAAGAGCTCACTACTTATAGAAGTATGGGTTCGGAATTCGTAACACACATACTGTCTCGATAACTTTTCTTCCGCGAAGTTTAAAGTGTGAATTTCGTCCAATACGCTTAACCTTGTCAAAATCATCAATCCGCCCGCTAGAGTCACGACTCTAACGAGCTGGGGGGGCTAACTGTTGGGGTCAAAAACGGTTGCGACAAATTTAACATTCAAAACGTCCGAGGAAGAAAATAAGAATTTCTCGGATGAATACTTTTCGAAATAGTTTCTTTCTTACGAAAAAGCTTTGCGGAAGAAAGAACGAGACGTCCGACGAAAGCTCGAAACAGGTCGTTACGCAGCGACTAAGCACGCCACGCTTGTAGCGACCGAGCGTCCGTCTCGCTCTATGTAGCGACCGAGCCCGGGCCAAGTTCGGTCGCTACGTCCGTCCCGCTCGGTCGCTACGTAGCGATCGAGCTCGGCCAAGCTCGGTCGCTAATTAGCGACCAAGCGTCTGACTCGCTCGGTCGCTACGTAGCGACCGAGCGTCCGTCTCGCTTGGTCGCTTTGTAGCGTCCGAGCGTCCGTCCCGCTTGGTCGCTACGTAGCGACCGGGCTCGAGCCAAAGTTCGGTCGCTGCGTGGCGACCGAGCTCTTCTGAAACATCGAGACGACACCAGTCCATGCATTCTCGTCAAACCTTCAAATGCTATCTCCCGAAGACCGTAGCGAGCTCAGTCTATGATTTCCGCTATTCTAAATCATTGATCAAACTTTGCGAATTAGTACTACAGAAAGTTCGTTCCTTATCGAAACAAATCGTAATAAACGCTTCGAGTCGGAAGACGGCCCAAAGGGACCTAAAACACGACTCGAAGCCCATCCTACGATTTCTTAACCAAAAGCCCGTAAACCACAGCACGGTTTACGCTTGGTCCACAAGGAAAGATAAATGTCAAGTTTCCGCGGATAAATACGAAAGTTTTAAGGATAATCACGAAGATCGAAAAAAATGGAATATCTCCATTTTATGCTATGACGGCTTAAGCGCAAAAGAGTAAAAGCGTAAACCGACCTTGGAGCTAGTATATAAGGAGTCCTAGGCGAGGAGCGTGAGAGGGACGATTTTTCAGAGAAAACTTAGCACTTAGAGCAGTTTAGGCAATTTTCCATTTTTGTTATTTCGAGCTGCGACTCAATTAGGTTTAGCTGTCTTAGGGTTGCTAGAACTAGGAATCTCGCCGACAGCTCTCAAGCCCATGCTTATACCTTGTTGTAAACGCTCATACGCAAATTCGGAATAAGATCTTCTTTGCTCTTTTTTTTTAATTTCTTATTTTTATCGTTGTTATTCTCGTGTTCTGATTGCTTGACGTGTGGTATTAGCAGATATCCGGGTCCTCTGGGAAATTAGGGTTTTCCTAGTTTCCTTATTTAAACGAAAATCGACAGTGCGAATTTCGGTTCCCACATTTAGCATCTATAGTGCTATCTGCAATCAGTAAATCTAAAATGGTGCTAAAGATTGGTTAGATATTCAAGTTTAAATCAATATAAGATTATAGTCCCTATTTTCAATAGCTAAGCATAATTTATTTAAATTCCTTTTATATAAGAATAGAATAAATTATATCAGTAAATCTCCCCCAGACTTAAATTACACTGTCCCAGTGTAACTCAGCCGGAGTTATGATGGAATAGTTCATGATGTACGAAATGTAACAAGTAGGGAAGATATTTCTGACCGGATTAGATATCGATCGATGGGCAAATGTTACATTGATCGTCGTGTGGTTTTCTATGTAGAGCGATGTCGACGTCTCGTTGGCGGTCGATATTCAGGTCCTCCTACTTGGGTCTCCTAAATCTGAAAGAAATAAAACGAAAGTAAATAAATGCTAGCTAATAAAACCAAACTAAAATACCTAATAGTGGGTTGCCTCCCACTCAGCGCTTGGTTATAGTCATTTAGCTTGACTGTGGTAGTGATTGACTATTTGGTGGAGAAACAGCTGCTTGTTGGAAAACAAGCATCCACGTCATCTCTGCACATTCTGGACCAAGATGCAATGAAACTTCTTGTGGCCTCATCATTTCTTGTCCATTTGTCATCCATCCTTTCAAGTACATTGGAAATGTTTTGTAGCCTATCTTGAACGTTGTCAATGCTGACCTGGTGCCAGCCTATGTTGTCATAGGCGTATGCTGAAAGTTCTGTCAGTTCCTTTTGCAGTGACTCTATCGTCTTGTGTATCAGCTGCTCGCCGGCTGGTGTACTCGGCGTAGATCGATGCGATTATGTGTTCGTCGGTCGATCTCGGCGACTTACCATCGAGCGATTCCGCTCGCTTCCTGTCGATCGATGCTGATATCTGGTGTTGAGCTGCGAGTTGCCTTTGAAAGGCTTTGACTTATTTCTGTAGCCATTCTGCGTGGCTGTCTAGTCCACTGATTTTGTTGTCGAATGGAAAGTAGATGTCATCGCAACGTTTGTCAAGTCGTTCCTCCATGGTGTCTATAGCAGTGTAGATCTTGGATGTGATCTCATCAACCTATGCTGCTGTGTAGGGAAGTAACTCCTCAGGATTCTTGCCATCGATCCAAGGTCCTCGTAGCCTGTTGATCGATGATGAGTTTGTCTGCAAAAAATTTTGATTAGTAATGTTATCAATATCCCTTTGGGCATGAAGTATTTGACTAGACAATTTGTTTAAATCTTTCATGACTGGTGATATAAAGCGGTCATGCATGTCCTCGTAAGTCCTCAGCCTCTCATTCATGGTTGAGACCTTAGCGTCGAGCGATATGATGGTACACACGTCGATCGATATGGCTGGTTGTTGGTCTTTCTTGCGAATGGTATCCAGATCTTGCTGTAGTAGCTCGATTTTAGTGCTCAGCCAGTCCACGTTGTTGTTGAGAGGGTAGTACACGTCGTTTATCCTTGTGTCGATGTATGAAACTTCCCATTCATCCTTGTGTTGTGCTGAACATTGCGGTTCGGCAGGGATCTGGGCTGTAGGAAGACTGACATCGATCGATGGTGCATTTGGTGCGTCGATCGATGCTGAGGTCGTGGCTTCCTTCTCAAGTTGCTGACGTAAACTCTCAATTTCTGTCCTCATTTCTACCATACTTCTAAAAAGCTCATTGTAGCCTCTATCCAAAGGTTGATTTGTAGCTTCTACCAATGATTTGAGCTCCTCTCCCAGTCTTTCCTGAGCTCCACAAATACCAAACACCATCTCATTGATTTCATCTTTGGTGTCGAGTTCTGGTGCCAGTCTTGTGAGTGTGAAGGAAGTGGCATGTTCTGGAAGACAGATGTGGCTCTCTTCAAAAAGAGATGCTCTTTCCAGTAATTTCCTGATGTCGTCCTTTGTGAGAGGTATCATCTCACCAGCTACGCCTCGTGCGTGTCCACACTCATCTCTGTAGACTCCATACTCGTCCCTTCGTTCCCAAGTGAACTTTCTGGCTCAGTACATGTCAAAAGCGTGGTTTCCAAATTCATAACGTCTGTCGATCGACGTCCGATCATCCCTATCGATCGACGTTGGTGTTACCCTGTCGATCGATGTCTCAGTTGTCCCATCGATCGACGCTTGATCTTTTGGTTGGCGTGATAGATCTGGATTGATTTCTGTTGTGGCGACTCCTACGTGATTGTTTGGATTGGTTTGAATGACTGGTGGAGTGCCACGTTGCTGTGAGAATAGGTTGTCAGGTCCATTGGCTACTTGAAGGATATCTGCTATGTCCTCTCAGGACACTTGTAAGATCCTTCCATCCATTGCACGTGCGTTGCCATCTGGGTACTTGAAAATACCAAATTCATCAGGTGTTAGAAAACCGTAATCAATGTTTGCATTATCATTCAATTTAGAAATATAAAGATTAGGGTTTAGAGTAGTATCGATCGATGTTGATACAGATGCATCGATCGATAGCAGATTAATTTCTGTAGAACTTGTGTTCTTGAGATGAATGCTCTTCATGGATTTTCCTGTTGATGTAGATGGAAAAGTGTTCATCTTTTTCGCCTTTGTGTCTGCTCTGGTGTGTGGAGGTGGTTTTAGGGGTGCAAAACGTTTTATATAGGTATCTATAAACCTAGTTGGAGAGGGAATATTCTCCTGCTCCTGTATTTTTGATGCGGCGCGAATATCGATCGATGTTCCTGTACGGGTGTCGATCGATGGGAGCGGTTGTTTTGTTGGACGAGGGTGGGTATCGACCGATGTGGAGTGCTCTTCGTCGATCGATGTTGGAAACGTGTTGGTGAACTTATGTGTTTCAAGTCTTTCATCTTGCAAAGACATTTCTATTGCACGTTCTTTCCAATAATCCTCATCGTATTCCTCTGTATGTTCCTCGTTAGATGAAATAATTACAGTGTCAACTGCAAAACTTTCATGGAAACCACTGTCTGCCCAACTGCCTATGGAATAATCATCACGTCCTCTCTTGCTTGGAGGTTAGAAGGAAAAGTGTGGGTAACAATGATTAGGTGGAGCGAAATGGTCAACCAGCTGCTTTACGTCGAGTGACGTGTTGTTGCGGTCATCGGTCACCGTTGACTCATTGGAATCGATCGATGGAAAGGTTGGGGTGTCGATCGATTCTGAGTACTCTGTTTCGTACTCTGATTCGTACTCTGCTCCACAATGGCATGCGCCAATGAAGCCAAGTTCTTTCCCGTAATCCACATAATTAATGACCTTTCTCTTAGGTCGGATGGGGTCGTAGTGGATGTTGGGGTCTATCAGCGTCAGACACAATTTGTTTTTGTTCATGTCACATGCAGCTCCTATTGTAGCTAGGAAAGATCTTCCAAGCAGAAGTGAAGAGTTCCAGTTAAGCTCGATGTCTAGGACATGAAAATCTACCGGGACAAGGGCATTACCAATCTGTACCTCCAGATCTCTTATGATACCTCCTGATCGTTTTTCTGAAAGATCCTTGAAGGTTCGATGGCCAAACCAAGCTGGTCTACCATGATCCTAGGGAGGATACTAACTGATGCTCATGTGTCACACATTGAATGGGGAAATTCAACACCCTTGACTACGCATGGTATTGCAAACTTCCCAGGATCACTCTTCTTCGTCAATGTGATCATGTGTTTCATCTTCTCTCTGACTTGATGAAACATTCTCCTAATGTCCTCCTCAGTTACCTTTGTTTCCTGAAGAACATCCACAACCGGTGTGTGAAGTAAGCTTCATCAAAAGCTTTTTCGATTGGGATTCTGAGGGTTCTTTTAGTGAAACCATCCATCTCCTTCTCGTTAGCTTCCCTCTTAAGGTTCTTAGGAATTTTCTCCTTTCTTTTCCTTAACCTTCTCCCTTCAGTTTTCTGATCTTCTTGAACTGGTTCTGGTGAACTATTTAAAGGGTTGAGTTTTGGTTCGGGTGGGCTAGCTAATGGTTTAGGTGGTGGTCTGAGTGCGTTGATATAGTCATTATCGATTGAGGGTAACCGCACTCGGTGTAATAACCCTCACGAGCCAGTTAATTTTTGGTCGAGAAAAACTCCGCTCGACCAGTTTGGAGTTTGGAGTTGGTCGATCAGATTTAAAAATAAAGTCGACCCGGTGAATTAATACCTCGACGGGACTGTCTTGTGGTCGAAAGGCCTCTCATTGATAGTTCTCGTAGAGTGTTAAAAATTTTGGTCGAATTTTATTTAAGCTAGGCAAGCTTAGTTGAAAGCAAGACGAGATTCGAAGGATGAGAAATTTTAGTCGAAAACTGTCCGAAATTGTCGTTAAGTTTCTTAACTAAATTCCGACCAGTCTAATACCTTCACCAGCTATTCTGCTTGCTTTCTCAGTAAATCAGTCACATGAGCTGCACCTACCTGCTTGCTTGCTTCACTAAAGTCGCATGAAAGTCACAAGCTGGTTGCTTGTTTAATAAAAACAAAATAATCTTTCTTCAAAGTAGGGAAAGGACAGCAACTTGCTTTGGTTTAAGTAAACCCTCACCTGAAGCAACTTCTTATGTTATAAAACACCATCTTCTCTCCTCTGGACGTTCATAACCTGCAAGAAAAACCAGAGAAAATTTCAGAGAGAAAGAGAGAAAGAAAAGAGAAAAATCTGTGAGAAAAACTCATGCAAAAATTCAGAAACAAAATCAGAGAAGAGAAGTGAGCATGAACGACCCTTTCTCACCCTTCTGTTAATTTAATCAGTGAGTTTTGGAGTGTTTAAGAGCTGAAGATTTGGCGTCCTGAAGTAGAGAATCACCCATGTTCTTCAGCCTTTGATTTTGATCGGTAAGATGGTTGTGGATCAGTTTCTGTGAGAAATTTTGTTGGTTTGCCTACACTGGAGATAAATTCTGAATAAATCCAACCATGGATTCTTGTGGTGTTGATCAGGTTAATTCGTGGTTAGCTTGAAGAGAGACAACCATTCAAGTTTAATTAGTTGAGTAAAACCGGTAAGCTTCAGCTTCTTGATTCAGCCATGTTTTGATGAGAACCAATTGCTCTATGTTGGTTAACCTGTCAGGATCAGTTGTCTAAGGTCTTGTTCTCTTCAGTCTTGGTTGGTTTATGATTTAATCAGTCTCATAGAACCAGTAGACGAACTGATAAGAATTATGGGAATTAAACCGAACTGATTTGATCTTGTTTAGAACTGAATTGAGCTGAGTATGTTCTGATCTGATCTGAGCCGAGCTGTCTATGGTCTGAAATTGTCTTGAACTGATGTCGTCTGAGTAAACCGAGTTAAGCTGTTGGGAACTGATTAGAACCGGAGTTAGCTGAGCATGAACTAAACTGATATGAACCGAGTTAAATTGTTAAAGCTTGAACCGAGCTGAACATGGTATCAATCTGTCTTGAACTGAACGGATATGAGAGAACTGAACTGAAATGTTATGAACTGAGTTGAGTTTCTTCTTGAACCAGACTAGTGAACCTTATGTTCCAACTGTTATGTTTTGAATTCAGATGGCCAAGGAGAGTATTCAGATCAGCCGGATCCTTGTGATGGTTCTGAACCGAGAGTGATCCAGAAGTGAAGTGTGATTAGCTTGAGCTCGAGTTTAGTCTTCCTTAGCCAATCTCATAGATTTAAAGGTGACTCTAGATAGATGATGAATGAATTATGAATGAGTATGCATGATTGCATATTGAATAAGGTTGATTAATTAAGAATTAATCATGAATTAATTAAGTGATAATTATGGTTGATTGAGTAAGTATTATCCCTTGATATATATTTATATATGAAATATTTATCTAGTTTAAATACTTAAGAATTAATAAGAATAATTCTTTGAGGTTATCCCGAGCCTTAGTACTTGTTCTCAAGTACTAATCTATAAGTATTCTATTAATAAGTGTGAATCATGTGAAAACTTATTGTATACTAACTCTCCCGAAAGTCTCGCATTGCCGTGAATTGGTCCTGCGATATGGATTAAGGTCATGAAGACACGATGATGGGGTCGCACTCTGGAGGCTGTGTAACTGCATGCAGCGTTGGATGTTCTATCTTGAAATATCTGATGGAGATGATGGTTATATTTATTCCCGTTAGGCTCAGTTAGCCTTGGTGGTTTTCCGGGTTTAGCATATATATATATTAAGAGTATGAGTGATTGGCGGGTATCGTGGAGGTGATGGTTAAGATAGATTCACATGGATGGATTGAGAGGCCTTATAATTATATTAATTATGGAATATAATTCCACTGCATTCAAATGGTGTCGCTTGCTCGGGATACTATTGATATGTGTTTGGGTGTGGGATTAGACTCACTGAGTAAACTAGTTACTCATGACTCATTTGATATGCAGGTAACCAGTAGGTGGGAGACCTTTACTCTAGGATGGGAAGGAACGGCATTAGCCAGCGGTAGTTTTATTATCCTTGCAGTCATTTTGATATACTTTATGTATAAGTTTTTGACCGAACACCTCGAGGTTAATCTATAAGATTTTGTAAGATTCTTTTAAATGAATAAGTATATAGTGTATAAAGAATGTTTTTTAAAGTACGGGTTCCAAATGATATTAGTCTTTGTCCGGACCAACCAACTATTGGGTATTACTCTTAAGGTTGTAAAGCCTCGGGTTGTACCTAATAGGATATGTGTACTTAGGCGGTTGGCCTAAGGTACCTGGATTTATTTCGGGAACTTTGGGTTAGTCGTTTATGTACATATTGTGGCTTCTCGGTTTGGTTTCAGTTACGAGTGATCGGCTGTGCATGTTCTTGTTTGATTGTTGCACGGCTGGTCGAGTCAACTTATAATTAGACCAGATCAGGGGTGTCACAAAGGTGGTATCAGAGCATGGTTATACGATGCTTGAATGGGACTTGTTTCAAACGCTTTTTGAGTCAAAATGAGTCGCAAGGATAATTAGGATGTGCTGGCTGGTTCCTTCCTCTTAGGATAGATAGTCATGGGTAGTTACCTTACTGTTATCTTTCATACGAGATGCATCAAGACAAGCTCGACGGAGTGGAGTGTACTTACCAATTTTGATCCTGTCAAGATCGAGATTCCTACAGTCATGATTGAGCTTTCTATCGTCATGATTCGGTTTGTTATCGTCATGTTTTGGTTCAATCCGGTCATGCTTCAATCCATTATCATCATGCTCGGGTGAGCTAACGACGTGCTTGGGTTTTCTACCATCATGCTCGGAGTTGGTATCATCATGCTTTCCTGCGGTTCCTACAATTTCTAGTGTGGATATCGATATTCAAAGATATATGAGACAGAGTTGACACATCAATTACATCTCCGGCCCGTGTTTTATTGAAGTCAAAGTTGACGTTGTTGGTGGTGATCCGGTTCAGAATATCAGACTTCATATGACTTATTCTTTCGGCTGCTCATTTCAATCTAGCTTATGCCCAAACGTACCAGAACCAGAGACGTACAAGCCTGATTGATTCAGCACTTGTTTCAAGCTTAACGTTGGTGGCGGAGATAGTTCAGCAGTAGTACAAGACGATGGACGCACCAGCACCATTCCATTGCTACAAGACATCTTGAAGTTTGTGAACAAGATAAAGAAGTTGGGACAACACCGACAAGTACTAAACCATTCGATGTAGATTTTGTATAGGGGAAGATTTCGAATGCAACACTAGGAGCAGAACAACTAACGTGGCCCATTGTTCACAAGATTGCAAGAAGGATATGGAACCATACATCATCAAGAATGATACAGTAAGTTGGTGATTAAGCGTCAAGCATCATTTGGGAAATGTTAGTCCAAGTTAGGCGGATTTCTTTCAAGTGTTCAAGATGGAGTGTTTTCTACCCAAAACATGGGACCGATATGGAGTTCGCACAGTGAGATGTTTCCGCCAAGATTTTGAAGTCAAGTTAATCTGATTTATCCATTATGGTTTGGAGGATGAGCTAAAGATCATGAAGATGTACTATTGTGACTTAGCCATTAATCTCAGAGTAACCCAAACTATAAAGCTTAAGAGCTATGAGGAGTTGGTGAAGGATCACATGAATTCTATAGAAGCCGTTTTTGCTGAAGAAGTTTACCAAGTCATGCAGATTATTTAACTATCAACCTATTCAGATAGAAGGTCAGTTTCAAGTAATGAATCAAGAAAGTCGATGGAGATAATTTTTGTTGGACGTTTCATCAGATCAAGACCGAGGACCCTGAGTTGTTTTGGTTTTGGCTAGAAAGGAGAGTAAGGTGATGATTGTTCAAGTATATAAAATCCTCGATCGCTTACGTCTTTTGCGCTTCGGTGGTGCCAGTAATGAGTACATAGGTTATCCTATCATGGCCCATGAAGTTACCCGATCTTTTTACCTATACCTAGGGTACCGCTTGTTAAACTTGTTCGCTTTCCTTACCATTAGTCACTAACTAAGTGTTTGGCTATTTGGGTAGAGCCTACACTTTATAGTTGCCTGGACCGTCAAAACCTCTGAAAAGGTCCAATCACAGGTTTGCTTCTTATCCCATTGCGTGTTGTGTGCATTTTAAAAATTTATGAATGATTAAATAAATAAGTGAAGGAGTGATCAAGGTGTCGTATGAGACCATGCCTATGGACGGAATTTTCCGCCCATATTGTGTTTGATGCGGGAACAACACATAGATGTAGTTCTCGGGTAGTGTCATTGTTTTAGGAAGGATTCACTTTAGTGAATTCAGGTACATTGTTCTTATTCGTGGAAGTACTGGCTGCTATTTAGAGTTATGGTATGCCTTTGTATCCCATCCCCATTCCTTAGTACTTCCATTAGAGCGGTTTGTTTCTATCTAGAGTGAGATTGGCTATCTAGTTATCGAGCTCAATTAGGATGTTGTTGAGGAAGGAAGTCTTTGAGAGAAGACCAGTTACCGTTGGCCTGCAGTCGTATTCTACTAAGTGTTGGAGCCTCGCTCAAATCAGTCTGGAGAGAATAGATAACCTTCAAGATTGCAAGTAGAAAATCAAGATGGCTTATTCATTCGTATTTGAGGAACTCGGTTGGAGGATGAGAATCTAAGGAATTCATAGAAGGAACTGGGTGAAGAGAATTTTGAAGAATAGTATGAGGACTGTGTCATGTACAAGTTCATAAAGTGGAGATGTGGGAGAAGGAACCCAAATTCAGCCTAAAATTAAGCAGATGTGAAGTAAATCCCAAGGAAGATTGAAGAGTGCAAGTAAAAAGGTATAACCATAAGGCATATGGGAATGCTCAAGTTGTTAAGAGATCAGAAGATGTATTAACAGAGAAAGTGTGAAGTCATCATACAAGAGTACTTCGTTGGTAAATCAAGTTTGGTATAGGCGGACTTGTTGATTCCTCAGTTACTAGACAGAAGAAGGAAATCAGAAAGTAATAGAACAAGACTTGGATATGCGAAACTTCAATGAGATTGAGTCGTTAAAAAGTTTTTGAAGAGTATCTCAGATAGATAAGAAGGGTATGGAATACTGTAAGGGAAATCATTCCTGGAATAAGTGTGTGTGTGTGTATTTGTGAGTGGCACCCTTGGTCTGAATCATGTTAGCGTGATTGATCGTGCATGTTCTTGTTTGATTGTTGCACGGTTAATCAAGTTGACATTGACCAGACTGAAGATGTTACCTTCACTTATGGCACATCACCTGACGTTCCATATTTCCATGTTATTGAACTGGAGGAAAGCAGATAGAAAGGTTTCAGAAGTAATGGTATTCAGAGATTCAACGATGTCAAAGGAAGTATGTAGATCGCAGTATATGAAAGTTTTGTGCGATGAAGAATTGGTTATCGTGAAAGTGTTTGCTCAGAAAAGAAAGAATTGTTTTAGAAAAGTTGGGGAAATCCGCAAATCTATTATTTGGTCTGTACCGAGTTGTTCATAGTTGAAATGGTTATCTGTTGACCGGAACTTCTTTTAGTTATGCTATTGGTGAGCCGATTTTGCGTAGTCTTATATCAGACCCAGTATGATAGAACTACTGAGACCAGAAAACTTGTAACCCTATTTAGCCTATCCTAAAGGTCCTTTGCGGATAGGTGGGCACCATATCAGAAGATTGGAGAAAAGGAAAAATTTGTAAAAGTTCAAGTATTTGGGGAACCATCAGTTGTTTTGACACGGGCAAATGAGGATAAGTTCCGAGTTGGTTATCTTAAACTTCTTGCAGAGACTCCAGTGTTTAGTAAAATTCTGTACAGCTATGTTTTGAGAATTCGGGGACGAATTCTTTTAAGGGGGGAAGAATGTAATAACCCTCACGAGCCAGTTAATTTTTGGTCGAGAAAAACTCCGCTCGACCAGTTTGGAGTTTGGAGTTGGTCGATCAGATTTAAAAATAAAGTCGACCCGGTGAATTAATACCTCGACGGGACTGTCTTGTGGTCGAAAGGCCTCTCATTGATAGTTCTCGTAGAGTGTTAAAAATTTTGGTCGAATTTTATTTAAGCTAGGCAAGCTTAGTTGAAAGCAAGACGAGATTCGAAGGATGAGAAATTTTAGTCGAAAACTGTCCGAAATTATCGTTAAGTTTCTTAACTAAATTCCGACCAGTCTAATACCTTCACCAGCTATTCTGCTTGCTTTATCAGTAAATCAGTCACATGAGCTGCACCTACCTGCTTTCTTGCTTCACTAAAGTCGCATGAAAGTCACAAGCTGGTTGTTTGTTTAATAAAAACAAAATAATCTTTCTTCAAAGGAGGGAAAGGACAGCAACTTGCTTTGGTTTAAGTAAACCCTCACCTGAAGCAACTTCTTATGTTATAAAACACCATCTTCTCTCCTCTGGACGTTCATAACCTGCAAGAAAAACCAGAGAAAATTTCAGAGAGAAATAGAGAAAGAAAAGAGAAAAATCTGTGAGAAAAACTCATGCAAAAATTCAGAAAAAAATCAGAGAAGAGAAGTGAGCATGGACGACCCTTTCTCACCCTTCTGTGAATTTAATCAGTGAGTTTTGGAGTGTTTAAGAGCTGAAGATTTGGCGTCCTGAAGTAGAGAATCACCCATGTTCTTCAGCCTTTGATTTTGATCGGTAAGATGGTTGTGGATCAGTTTCTGTGAGAAGTTTTGTTGGTTTGCCTACACTGGAGATAAATTCTGAATAAATCCAACCATGGATTCTTGTGGTGTTGATCAGGTTAATTCGTGGTTAGCTTGAAGAGAGACAACCATTCAAGTTTAATTAGTTGAGTAAAACCGGTAAGCTTCAGCTTCTTGATTCAGCCATGTTTTGATGAGAACCAATTGCTCTATGTTGGTTAACCTGTCAGGATCAGTTGTCTAAGGTCTTGTTCTCTTCAGTCTTGGTTGGTTTATGATTTAATCAGTCTCATAGAACCAGTAGACGAACTGATAAGAATTATGGGAATTAAACTGAACTGATTTGATCTTGTTTAGAACTGAATTGAGCTGAGTATGTTCTGATCTGATCTGAGCCGAGCTGTCTATGGTCTGAAATTGTCTTGAACTGATGTCGTCTGAGTAAACCGAGTTAAGCTGTTGGGAACTGATTAGAACCGGAGTTAGCTGAGCATGAACTAAACTGATATGAACCGAGTTAAATTGTTAAAGCTTGAACCGAGCTGAACATGGTATCAATCTGTCTTGAACTGAACGGATATGAGAGAACTGAACTGAAATGTTATGAACTGAGTTGAGTTTCTTCTTGAACCAGACTAGTGAACCTTATGTTCCAACTGTTATGTTTTGAATTCAGATGGCCAAGGAGAGTATTCAGATCAGCCGGATCCTTGTGATGGTTCTGAACCGAGAGTGATCCAGAAGTGAAGTGTGATTAGCTTGAGCTCGAGTTTAGTCTTCCTTAGCCAATCTCATAGATTTAAAGGTGAGTCTAGATAGATGATGAATGAATTATGAATGAGTATGCATGATTGCATATTGAATAAGGTTGATTAATTAAGAATTAATCATGAATTAATCATGAATTAATTAAGTGATAATTATGGTTGATTGAGTAAGTATTATCCCTTGATATATATTTATATATGAAGTATTTATCTAGTTTAAATACTTAAGAATTAATAAGAATAATTCTTTGAGGTTATCCCGAGCCTTAGTACTTGTTCTCAAGTACTAATCTATAAGTATTCTATTAATAAGTGTGAATCATGTGAAATCTTATTGTATACTAACTCTCCCGAAAGTCCCGCATTGCCGTGAATTGGTCCTGCGATATGGATCAAGGTCATGAAGACACGATGATGGGGTCGCACCCTGGAGGCTGTGTAACTGCATGCAGCGTTGGATGTTCTATCTTGGAATATCTGATGGAGATGATGGTTATATTTATTCCCCGTTAGGCTCGGTTAGCCTTGGTGGTTTTCCGGGTTTAGCATATATATATATTAAGAGTATGAGTGATTGGCGGGTATCGTGGAGGTGATGTTTAAGATAGATTCACATGGATGGATTGAGAGGCCTTATAATTATATTAATTATGGAATATAATTCCACTGCTTTCAAATGGTGTCGCTTGCTCGGGATACTATTGATATGTGTTTGGGTGTGGGATTAGACTCACTGAGTAAACTAGTTACTCATGACTCATTTGATATGCAGGTAACCAGTAGGTGGGAGACCTTTACTCTAGGATGGGAAGGAACGGCATTAGCCAGCGGTAGTTTTATTATCCTTGCAGTCATTTTGATATACTTTATGTATAAGTTTTTGACCGAACACCTCGAGGTTAATCTATAAGATTTTGTAAGATTCTTTTAAATGAATAAGTATATAGTGTATAAAGAATGTTTTTTAAAGTACGGGTTCCAAATGATATTAGTCTTTGTCCGGACCAACCAACTATTGGGTATTACTCTTAAGGTTGTAAAGCCTCGGGTTGTACCTAATAGGATATGTGTACTTAGACGGTTGGCCTAAGGTACCTGGATTTATTTCGGGAACTTCGGGTTAGTCGTTTATGTACACATTGTGGCTTCTCGGTTTGGTTTCAGTTACGAGTGATCGGCTGTGCATGTTCTTGTTTGATTGTTGCACGGCTGGTCGAGTCAACTTATACTTAGACCAGATCGGGGGTGTCACACTCGGTATTTCAGAGGTGCTCGTCGATCGATGGGAGGTGTGTTGTGACGATCGACGTCGGACTCACTCTGTCGATCGATGGTTGGCTTAACCGGTCGATCGATTTTATCATAGAGAGGGGAGGGTGGGTGAGGATGCTTAGCTGTGAATTTCTCATGAGTTAGAATTCAAACTGCATTGCATTCAGTCGATTCAGCGGACGACGTCGATCGATGTCTGGAGTAATCCGTCCATCGATCTTCGTCATGGTCTATCGATCGATGCAAGTTCATCGACATCGGTCGACACCATTGGGATCTGCCGAGACTCATGGAGCTTTCGATTTCGAAGTCTCCTTCCTCAAGCTTTTCATTTCTCACTACTTGCCAAAAATCATCATCTATGATGGCATTTACGTGGTGTTTTCCTTTGTCGGCTCCTGCCTCTCTAGCGAAAGCTTCTTGCCTTTTTATAGTCTCGCCCGTCTGAATTACTTGTGTTTCAAGTTTTCTCACCTGAGTCCCTAAGGTCTCGATTTTGGTGTTCAGATTGTTGTAGGCGGAGTCTATTTTACCATTGAAATCCACGGTGATTTGTTGTTGTCCCAACAGTACTCGATCAAGCATCTCTTCGATCTTGCTTTCCTGAGTCTGGGTGGTGGATTCTGGTAGTAGGAGTTCGAGTAGTTTTTGCTGTTGTTGAAGGGTTTTTGAAATTGTGAACTCTGGTTACTTCTTTGACCATTTCCAAAGAAGTTTCTGTTTCCGCCCTGGTTACCAAATTTCTGGAATCCGGTACCTCCGATGTAGTTCACATTTTCTTCTCCTTCCGTATCTTTCTCCTTTAGCTGAACAGACTTGCTTCCTAAGAATCTCGTGCACCACATCTAACTTAGCTCTTACTTCGTCCATCTGTTCCTTCCCGATAGAGGCTACAGACTTCTTCCGTTCAGAGTCAGTGTTTTTGGTGCTACTGCTGTTAGCAAGGTTTTCGATAAGTCTCACAGCTTCCAACGGATTCCGAGTAGTGAAGTTTCCTTCACTCGCCGTATCAAGAGCCATTTGATACTGTAAGGCGAGCCCTCGGAAGAAAGTGCTTAGCAGCTGCACTTCGTTAAATCTGTGGTGTGGACAGTCTCGCTGGAAGAACCTAAATCTAATCCACGCATCTTTGAAGGACTCTCCAGCCTCCTGCGAGAATGTGGAAATTTTGTTCCGAAGTTCTTCAGCGCGCGCCTCATCAAAGAAGTTTCGTAAGAAAGCATTCTTGATGTCGGCCCAGGATTTTAAAGATCATGTGGGTTGCTGCCTAAGCCAGTGCATCGCTTCTCCATTCAGCGTGTATCTGAAGAGCTTGCACAGCAGGTAATCTTCGAGGACTCCTTCCATCCGAATAGCAGCGATTAGATCCTCGAACCGTTTCAGATGGTCCATAGGATGCTCATGCGGTAACCCAGAGTAGGGTATATGCGACACGAGAGTGTAGTATTGAGGCTTCAGCTCGAAATTCTGCTTCTGGATCTCTGGAAGTCGAATAGCTGATCTGTTAGAATAGTACTCATCTGGGCGATTGTAGTCGGCCAGTGGTTTCGATCGAGCGTCCTCATCTACAGGTTGAGCAGCTCCTGTAGCATCAGCATCAGGGATTACAGTCCCCTGAGCATCTATTTTCTGACCTGCTGCATTACGCAGATGACCGTCCTGGTCATACAGGTTTCCGTTCTCGTCCTGTGTTAGAATAATAATGTTTACCATTTTTGACGACACGGTATCGATCGACGTACGCGGTGTAGTATCGATCGTTGTCGAACGATTGGGATCGATCGACGATGAAGGTCTGGTGTCGGTCGACGGTTGGTTGTGCGTATCGATCGACAACGATGTTGATGCGTCGAGCGATGTGGAACGTTGACCTCTACGGATGGTGCGTTCAAAATGAGCAGGATCGTCTGAGAACAGCAAGTCTTTCTCCTTGTTGCTTCTGGTACCGCTGGGCATGCACCTGAAAAGACAAGAAAAAGATTATGTTAGAAAGGGGATAGAGAAAAGAATAAGAATCAATAAAAGTAAATCTAATGGCGATCAAAGCTCCCCGGCAACGGCGCCAAATTTGATACCACTCAAATTATCCTAAGGAGTGTTACTCTCATCAAAAGAGGTTCAGATGTAGTACTTAGGGATCGAATCCACAAGGAGCTAGGGAACAATTAAATATAGTGTTTATTAATTCTAAGAGTTGTAAATGTTTAAATGAAATAGCAATAGTAACAAGCGAAGTAAATAGTAAATATAACTTCGTTGGAAATGATATTAGATGCAGGGCCATTATTCATGTGTTGGAGATTATAATACCTATAGATGCCTATTTGTTGCATGCATGATATCTTAGAGCTCAACCGCTTAACTCAGTGATCAGTTGTCGCATGTTTCACTGGGTTAACAAGCTAGATCTCGTGTCTCAATGGTTTGTATGTCGACAACGAAAGAGTGTCGATCGATGGTCCTATTGGGACGTCGACCGATACACCTATGCCAACGTCGATCGATAGTCAGTTGAGGACATCGATCGACGGGTTCTAGCCAGGCCTATGCGCGAGTATGATATGCCCTATTAAGATACCAAATTGGCGGTTAGCTCTCTATAGCAGTCCTAATATGATAGATAGATGTCAGGATGGGATAACAAGGGTGCTTGAGTATGCAATCCTATGATCAAGTTCTAGTTAGCAAGGCTAAAACAAGCAATGAATACAAATCTATCATGAATATCACAACAAGGTAGATCTATAGTTTGGGGCTAATCCCACAAACCTATCTGAACCCTGGATCTAATAATTGAACTACTCAGACATAGCAAAGCAATTCATAACAATGAAGAAATAGAAATTCATAGTATAGATGAAAAGAAATGGAAACAAGGAGTTCCAATCACAAGTGATCTTCTCTCCAAAACTCTCTCTTCTCTCTCAAAGTAAAACTGTAACAAAAAGCTCTCTCTGCCGTCAAAACACTTAGGCAGTATATAATCTACTAGGTTAAAAACTCGTCAGGGCATTTTCGTAATTTGGCTTGGCCTTGGGTTTAAAGTCCGCTGGATCCAAAATGTCGCTTGTCTAATGTCTCGACATCGATCGATGGTACTTGTGTACATCGATTGATATTAATCTTCATCTGTCGAGGCATCTCTTGGTGTCGATCGACAGCACTGATGTGCATCGATCGATTGTTCTTCCTCTCGTCGACCTCTACATGGTCAGCTCGGGTCAAATATCCTTTAAGCTCCAAAATCCTCCAAATTCATAGCTTTACTCCGAAATGCACCTGAACCTGAAAACATACCTAGAAGAGTAGAAAACATAGATATATATATAGTAAAACACCTATATACCATGGATGAAAACGGGTCAAATCCAAGGTATATCAGCAGCTCATGCATTCGCTAGGGCTGGTTAAGAACATTCCGGTTGTGATCCAAGGCATGAACATACATGTGGAATTGGTGATAGTCCGCCTTAAGAATAGCAAGGTAATCTTTGGTATGGACTGCCTTGGAAAGTATCGGGCCACACTGGATTGTCATATACGGCGAGTCCGGTTTGAGGGTAAAACTAGACCGATCGCTTTCCAAGGAATCATGCCGACTTCGGGTAGTTTGGTGGTCTCGGCAATCCAAGCAGAATGGATGCTTGAGAAGGGATGTGAAGCCTACCTGGCCACGATCTCCACAACCGAGGTCAGAATGGGGGTAGACCTTGGAGAAATTCCAGTGGTCAAGGAGTTCGAGGATGTATTCCAGACCTTGGTGGGTTTACCACCTGACCGGTCGGATCCATTCACGATTGAACTCGAACCTGGAATTGTTCCATTGTCTAAAGTGTCGTATCGAATGGCGCCAGCTGAAATGCCGGAGTTGAAAAAAGCAATTAGAAGAGTTGTTTGAAAAAGGGTTCATACGGCCAAGTAGCTCGCCTTGGGGAGCCCTAGTCATATTCGTCAAGAAGAAGGATGAGAGTTCCATCTATGCATAGACTATCGAGGATTGAATTGGGTTACTGTTAAAAACAAGTACCCATTTCCTTGGATAGATGAACTGCTAGACCAGCTAAGAGGGGCGACTTAGTTTTCCAAGATCGACTTGGCTTCGGGTTATCATCAGATTCCGATTAAGCTGATGGATGTTTGGAAGACCGCTTTTAGAACGAGGTGTGGCCATTACGAGTTTGTGGTCATGCCATTCGGCCTAACCAATGCACCGGACGCATTCATGAAAATGATGAGTGGGATCTTCTGGGAATACTTGGAAGAGTTCGTTATCATTTTCATAGATGATATCCTTGTCTATTCCAAGGATCAGGAGTCACACCAAGGCCATCTCCGGATAGTCTTGGAGAAGTTAAGGGAACAAAAGCCCTTTGCCAAACTCAGCAAGTGTTCCTTGGAACAAAAAATCTGAAGGCATGCGCCATTGAGTGTGATCTTCAGTGTGGTATTTGTGGGGCAGAAGAGGAATCTATTTATCATGTTCTCTTTGAATGTCCACCAGCATTACCAACTTGGGCTTTATCTCGGATCCCTTCTCCTCCCAGAATATTTCCATCATCATCAGTTTTTACCATTTTGGACTTTATTTTTTGGAGGCTTCCAAAAGAGGTTGATTCGGATTGTTTTCCATGGATTATGTGGTATATATGGAAGAATAGAAATGACAAAATTTATACTAATAAGAATGGGAATCTTCAAAAAATTATGCGCCAAGTAGAAGTAGAAGGAACACTTTGGGTTGAAGTGCAACTTTTGGTACAAGAGCATCATGGGTATTCTTAGCTAGATGTTAACTGGCAGACAATGGGATCTCCAAGAGTCTGCTATGTTTATGGGCATGGAGGAAAAATATATTTTCACCGGACAGGGTTGGTACTGCGGAAAAATAGATTCGGAGGACGTAATGATGGGGGCAATGAATCTTCGACGAAGCCTATCACCTTTGCATGCTGAATGTGAAGCTATAATTTGGGCAATGGAGTGTATGAAGACCCTGCAGTTCTCAGATGTAGTATTTGTGACGGACTGTTCTCAATTGGTGAAGATGGTGTCCTCACCTGAATAATGGCCAGCATTTGCTACACACATGGAAGAATTCTGCCGCAGTAAGACTTTCTTTCCTAACTTCAAGATCAGACATATTTCATGGACACAAAACACAACGGCAGACAAGCTTTCACGTGGTGCGAAGAATTCTCCTTCAGCTATGTTATATGTCGATTCACTACCCCCGGTTTGGCTATCTGAACCGGTGGTTTCATAGGCTAATAGCCTCTTATGTTGTCAAAAAAAAAAATTAATGTACTATGCTTCATTTGCGTATGCTCCATTTGTGTATTCTCTAAGTTAAACCCTAAGCAATTAGGGACGCGTTTTGAATTAGCCTGGCACCATTCTGTTCGATACTCAGTTTCATAGTATACATGGTTGATTTTCTTTATTTCTTCTATCTCCTTTGCTCCCGAGTTATCAGATGTGAAAGTGAGAGGATGCCAAGATTTGGCTTTCTAAACTATTAGTGTTGTTGTAATATTTAAATTTGTGCAATAATTATGTCTTCATGTAACACCTTTAATTTTTTTATTAAATTTTTTTTGGTAATATTTTTGTTGTCTGATTCTTTTTCAAATATTATAAATCTTATTTTAATATTTTTATTTAATTTTGTATGTAAAATTTGAATTTATAAAAATAAATTTGAAATATTTATGATATACAAAAGTTCTAAAGATTAGAACGATAAATGAGAAATTACTTAAGAATTATAAATATGATGTGTAATTAAATATAAAGACCAAAATGTAAATAAAAAGATGGAACTTCAAATTTGGAGTTTTGAGTAATGAAACTTCAAATATGAAGGTTTTCTCCTTAAAACTCTAAATTTAAAGTTTAAAAAAAAATTTGGAGAGTAAAAAAATATATATTTGAAGTTATAGAGTTTATCTTTAAGATGCTCTAAGTTACCAACAACTTGTAGCCTTTGAGTTACTTAATAAACTAGATTAAGATCCACACAATTGCGCGGAATGAACATCATATATGAAAATAATTTTTATATATTATTATTTATTTTTGTTCATTTATGTATTATATATCTAATTAAATTAGAATAAATACATAAATCAAAACAATACTTCTTGTTTATTTACGATATTGTTTTGGTAAATAAATCAAAACTATCTTTTTATTCATTTAATAAGATATATAACTGAAGTTCAATGATATATCCTTTTATGTATTAAATAAAGTATATAACTAAAGTTCAATGACATGGATATAGATATATAGTATATTTTAATAAAAATATTTATTATTGAAAATTGAAAATTTCTCTCAGGCCTTTCCACCAATTGATAAGCGACACCTTGCGTTCGTGAACCGATAACCATCTTTCGGCTAACCTAGCCTCCACCGTCCCTGAGGACCGAAAATTGACTAAAAAAAAATGAAATTCAAAATTTCATGTAAAAGCTCCATTGTAGAATTCAGGCCTAATGATTTTTTAATGTGCAATTTTTTCAATGCAAATTTCAAAATTAAAATATCAAGGTTTCAATATTTTTCAATACAAATTTAGAAATTAACATATTTATGTATTTTTATATGTATATAGTTTAATTTTAAACTATATTAATATATAATATGAATGTCTATTAAATAGGATTTTGTATTCATACGAGTTATGATCATTTGTATTTTGTTATTATAAAAGAAAAGTTAAACCATTGATCACAAATTTTTAGTCTGAAACATTTTAAGTAATTTATGGTCATTTAAGAGATTCAAAATAGAAAATATAAGAAAAAGATTATTATTTTTATTATATGGTAATGTGATTGTTTAATATCTTTTAATAATATAAATTAAAGAAAAAAAAAACTAAAATACAGAAATTGTTATCAAATATTTATTATTCATAATCATTAATTGTCATATATACGTTTATCATATTAGGTAATTTCGTAGCTTTTATTTAAGGAAAATGCGAGAATATTCTTTTGTACACTATATATTAATTTGATAGTTAGTTTAATAAAAAATATAATATAAGTTAAGATGGACCAACCTATTTTCTAAGAATTCTTAATTTCATTCTCATGGTGACACGTGACTATATAATAATATTGTAATCTTTTTCAATTAATATATAAGAGATTAAGTTACATTTGGAAGTACGTTCTCCGAAAAAATAAAATTCATGGAGAGCATGAAAAGCATGAAGTATGTTCTACGATCAAATGGAGAGCATGGCGACAGAAACCCTAGGCGACGGCGACAAATCTAGAGACTCTCGGGCTCTATCTGCGAAAACTGGTGAAGGTGGGGATGAGGGCTCACCCTGGAAGAAGGCTCCTTCAGTCGAACCCCTTCCGCCCTCTGATCCAGTGGATGGTGTGGTCTCGGTTACGATTCCAGATGACATCTTGACAGACACAAACACGCTCTGGCGATGCTACGTGGTTGGGTACTTTATCGGTGACGCTCCTCATGTTGGCTCCATCCACGCCACCATAAATCGCCTCTGGTCCTCTGCGAAGTCGGGAAGCAAGATCGATGTGCAGTTCATCGAGAAGAACACAGTGCTGTTTCGGATTGAGAATCCCCAGATGCGAGCTTGAGTGATTCAACGCCAATACTGGCACATTGCGGACATCCCTTTGGTGGTAAATGAGTGGTCTCCTGAAACGGCCCTCGACCCTCCTGATCTCTCGGCTATGCCCATCTGGATTGACCTTAAAGGCGTTCCGAGTCTGATGTTCTCTCAGAAAGCACTGAAGTGTCTCAGTCGAGCTGCATGCAAATTTGTCAAGCTCTATCCGAGTACGGAGCGCTGCGTTAGGCTAGATGTGGCTCGGGTCCTGGTTGAAGTTAATCTGCAGAAACCATTGGTGGAAAAGATCAGTTGTTTGGACAAAGATGGGAAAGAGGTTCTGATTGATGTGATCTACCCCTGGTTGCCACCAAGATGCAATGTGTGTGCTGCTTGGGGTCACAAAGGTAACAGCTGTTCCTCTACAAACATTCAGGCCTTGCAAAAGGGAAAGGAGAAGGAGGTTTTGGGTGGACAGGTCAGTTCAGAGGAAGGGAGTCATGGAGGTGGTGAGGTGAGATTTGAGGTGAATGCAAACCATAGTGTTGTAAACGAGTTGCTCCTTGAGCTTCAGGGTTTACCATCTGCTCTTGGGAGTGACGCTGGCCGGGAGATGGAATGGAAAGGGGATGGGGCTGATGGTTCGGTATCGTCAGGTTCTGGAAAGGAGACTGTCAATGGAGAGAATGTGGAATGGGATCTAGTGGAAGAAACTTCCCACCAACAATTCTTAAGAATGATCAGCAATCCATAGAGGTAGCAAAGGACCACGATGATGCTGAGATCATAATATCCCCCTCGAGATTCAGTGTGCTAGAGGGGATTGCTGAGGATGCTGGAGCTGACGAAGAGGAATTAGAGGAGGGTGAGATGGGTATGGAAGAGCAGAAGGAGGATGTAAAGAGCAAAGACATAGCGAAAGCAGGCAGATTGCGTGCTAGTACTAGTTTCAAGCTCAGCAAGCAAATTCCTGCTCGGGTGAATACTAAAGCGGTTAGGACTAACAACAATCCCAAAAAAACTTCCAGTCGGAAATTATGAAGTCATTTTTCACATGGAATATACGTGGTTTCAACATGTCACGCAAGCATAGAGAAGTTCGGAGATGGGTACAATCTGAGAAGTTTATTTTTGGGTGCTTATTGGAGATGAGGGTCCAATAGGGAAACTTCAGAACCTGTATGACTGAAGCTTTGCCGGGTTGGGCTGCTATGGCAAATTATGAGTTCAATCATCTAGGCCGTATTTAGGTTTGCTGGTCGGATAAGGTGGTGTTGACCAAACTACACATGAGCTCTCAGGTCATCACGTGTGCTATTCAGATACCAGAGACCAGAGAGCAGTTTATCCGCTCAGCAATTGTTGGGGTCAAAAACGGTTACGACGAAGTTAACATTCAAAACGTCTGAGGAAGAAAATGAGAATTTCTCCGATAAATACTTTTTTGAAATAGATTCTTTCTTACGAAAAGCTTTGCGGAGGAAAAACGAGACGTCCGACGAGAGCTTGAAAAAGGTCGTTACGCAGCGACTAAACGCGCCACGATCGGTCGCTACGTAGAGACCGAGCCAAAGCTCGGTCGCTACGTAGTGACCGAGCTCTTCTGAAACGACGATACAACATCAGTCCATGCATCCTCGTCTATCCTTCGATGTTATCTCCCGAAGACCGTAGCGAACTCGGTTCATGTTTTCCGCTATTCTAAATTATCGATCAAACTTTGCGGATTAAAACCACAGAAAGTTCGTTCTTTATCGAAAGAAGTCGCAGTAAACGCTTCGAGTCGGAAGACGGCCCAAAGAGACCTAAAACACGACTCGAGGCCCATCCTACGATTTCTTAACCAAAAGCCCGTAAATTGTAGCACGGTTTACACTTGGCACACAAGGAAGGATAAATTTCAAGTTTCCGCGGATAAATATGGAATTTTGAGGATAAACACGAAGATCGGAAGAATATCTCCATATTATGCTATGACGGCTTAAGGGCAGAAGAGTAAAAGCGTAAACCGACCTTGGAGCGAGTATATAAGGAGTCCTAGGCGAGAGGCATGGGGAGAGAGAACTTTTCAGAGCAAACTTAGCACTTAGAGCAATTTAGGCATATTTCTGTTTTTGTTATTCGAGCTGCGACTCAATTAGGTTATTGCCGTCTTAGGGTTTAGAACTAGGAATCCCGCCGACAGCCCTCGTAGCCCAGGCACTTACCTTGTTGTAATGCTCAAACGCGGATTCGGAATAAGATCTACTTTGCTCTCTTTTGATTTCTTATACTTTATCGTTGTTATTCTCGTGTTCTGATTGCTTGACGTGTGGTATTAGCAAATATCCGGAACCTCTGGAAAATTAGAATTTTCCTAGTTTCCTTATTTAAATGGAAATCGACAGTGCGAATTTCGGTTCCCACAGCAATCTATGCATCTAACTGCGAAGTGGAAAGAAGAAGTTTGTGGGAGGATTTGAGGGGAACTCTGGGTGCGTATCAACAGTTGGACCTGCCTTGGATTGTCATAGGAGACTTTAACACAACCCTATTGTCTAGGGAACACTCTCGTGGAGGCGGAGTACGCACCTCTCAGATAGGGATGCGACACTTTCACGATTTGGTGATGGACTGCAATCTTACTGATTTTGCATCAACTGGTGCCTTGTTTACTTGGTGGAACAAGAGAGAAGAGGATCCGATAGGCAAGAAGTTGGATCGAGCCTTGGTCAACGCAGCTTGGTTAAGAGACTTCCCCCAATCAACATCGAGATTTGAAGCTGGTGGTATATCTGATCACGCAAGGTGTGTGGTTCATCTCTCAGGTCCTAGCAATGCAGGACGCAAACCATTTCGTTTTTTCAACTTTCTCACAGATCACAGCGAGTTTCTCCCGGTGGTTAAAAGAATTTGGGATTCCATGAGCTGATTCATCACTCTCGCTCAGCACTGAGCAGATTCCAAGCCAAGCTAAAATTGCTAAAGCCTGAGATGAGACTTCTCAACAGAACTCACTATGGAGATCTGCCCAATCGAACCAAGCTAGCTTTCGAGGAGTTGTGTAGATACCAGAACTTGGTACTCAGAACGATGGAGCAGACTGGCTAAAATTGAGGAGAATTTTTTTTCGCCAGAAATCTTGTATAAGGTGGTTGGGAGCAGGGGATCAGAACATAGGAGTGTTTCATCGTTCGGTCCAGACCAGAAATGCTAACAACACTATTTCCCTACTAGTCAACGAACCAGGGGATCATCTCTCCAATCAAGCAGATATAAAGAGGGAAGCAGTCTTACACTTCCAAAGATTTCTCCAAGTCCAAGACGGGGTTGAAGGTGATCACTTTCCAATGTTGCAGGGTCTGCTCACCTATAGATGCCCTGCGGGGACTGCTTCAAGCCTTGTTGCTCCTGTCTCTCCAGAGGAAATAGTCTCGGCTATGAATGCTTTGCCAAATGATAAGGTCTCAGGCCCAGATGGCTTCACCAAGGAGTTCTTTGTGGCAGCCTGGCCTATTATTGGCAAGGAGTTTATCATCGCAGTGCAATCTTTCTTCCTCTTCGGTTTTATGCCTACGGGTATCAATGCGACCATCCTCACTCTCATTCCGAAAACCATGGGGGCGCAGACCATGAGAGATATCGCCCTATAGCATGCTGAAACTTTCTATACAAGTTTATATCCAAAGTCCTAGCCCCAAGGCTCAAAGCTATACTCCCGGAGGCAATAGAGCCAAATCAGAGTGCATTCATCAAAGGGCGACTCTTAGTGGAGAATGTTCTACTCGCATCCGAGCTGGTCTCTGGATATCACAAATCCTCTCTTTCAAATAGAGCAGCGGTGAAGTTTGATATCTCCAAGGCTTTTGACACAGTAAAGTGGTCATTCATCCTCTCAGTCCTTAAAGCAATGGGTCTTCCCGCCCTGTTCGTTCATTGGATAAGGATCTGTATATCTACTGCAGCCTTCTCGGTGTCGGTGAATGGCAGTTTGGAGGGGTTCTTCACGAGTGCTAGAGGCATACGTCAAGGCTGCTCGCTCTCTCCATACCTTTACGTAATACTGAACAATGTGCTGTCAAAAATGCTGAATAGAGCAGCTGAAGCGCAATAGTTTGGATACCATCCTCAATGTTGAGAAGTGAAGCTCACGCACCTTAGCTTTGCAGATGACATTCTTGTGTTTACCGATGGCACTAGTGCTTCTCTGCGTGGGGTCTTACAAGTCATGAATCAGTTTGCTCAAATCTCAGGACTGCACATCAATGCCTTTAAGTCATCCATCTTTGCGACGGGACAGACTGTTACGCCACTGTTAAATAAAGCTGTTCAAATAGGGATCAGAGTAGGGCAGTTGCCGGTTCAGTACTTGGGAATGCCGCTCACCACCAAAGCATTATCGAAACAGGAATACGAGCCATTAATTGACAAGATAAGAAGTCGAATGCTGTCTTGGCAAAAAAAATGCCTATCTTACGCTGGCCGATTACAACTGATCCAATCAGTAATCTCAGGCATTGTCAACTTCTGGAGCCAAGCATTCATCTTGCCAAAAGCTTGTTTGAATGAAATAGAGGGAATATGCAGCGCTTTCTTATGGCCTGGCTCTCCAAATCAGACTCATAAGGCTAAAGTAGCTTGGGAAGATCTGTGTTGTCCTAAAGAAGAAGGAGGGTTGGGCATACGTAAGTTGAGAGACTCAGCGAAAGTGTTTTCCCTCAGCTTAATCTGGAGGATTGTCTCAAACACGAGCTCTCTCTGGGTATCTTGGATACAACAGTACCTGCTGAGGCAAAACTCCTTTTGGGATGTTAAGGAGGATGGAAAGGAATCCTGGATTTGAAGAAAGTTGTTGAAGCTTCGGCCGCTTGCTTATCAGTTCCTTCGAGTTGAGGTCAAGGATGGGCACAATGCGTTCTTTTGGTTCAATAACTGGTTGCAGATGGGGCGACTTATAGATATCACGGGTGCTGTCGGTACTTGCTATCTGGGTATTGCGCGTAATGCCAGAGTGTGTGGTGCGGTCGTTTAGTCGCAGTGGAATGTTAGAGGCCGTAGAAGTCAGCTATAACGCCCCGACCCGCTCACGGCTAATGGGCCACCCACGCCCGCTCTCTCGGCCCGTGGGCCCCATCCCGTCTGATGGTTGGTCCGTTAATTTTCCAAGGCTTAGAATCATTGTTTACTGACCCTGCAATCACCACCCGACCTTTTCCCATGCTTTGGCCTCACTCGCACGCTATCGCGAATCACTTCTCGATAGGTCACCCATCCTTCCACTACTCCAGCTCAAGCACGCTTAACTCTGGAATTCTTTCAGGATGTGCTCCGGAAAAGGTAAGTCAACTTTGGTGACATAGGTAGCCAAATCAATTCTCTTAAGCTTTTTTCACATATCACAACTCGGGATGTTACAATTCACCCCCTCTCAAAGAACGCAACGTCCTCGTTGCGCCCCATGACAGGTCTCAAGATGCCTCTCAGGTCAGAACTGAGATGGCTAACCAGCTCTGATACCACTTATAACGCCCTGACCCGCCCACAGCTAATGGGCCACCCACGCCCGCTCTCTCGGCCCGTGGGCCACATCCCGTCTGACTGTTGGTCCGTTAATTTTTCAAGGCTTAGAATCATTGTTTACTGACCCTGCAATCATCATCCGACCTTTTCCCATGCTTTGGCCTCACTCGCACGCTATCGCGAATCACTTCCCGATAGGTCACCCATCCTTCCACTACTCCAGTTCAAGCACGCTTAACTCTGGAGTTCTTTCAGGATGTGCTCCAGAAAAGGTAAGTCAACTTTGGTGACATAGGTAGCCAAATCAATTTTCTTAAGCCTTTTTCACATATCACAACTCGGGATGTTACATCAGCACTACCACGACTTACATGCCCGCATTCAGCAAGAGCCGGTCCCGGACCCACATCAGGGCAGTGATATGGTATTGTGGAAGCACTCAGAAGATAACTACGTACAAGCCATGGTTCTCTTCCTCACACACCTGGGAGCAGATCAGAACTAGTAAAGACAAGGTCTTTTGGAGTAAAGCTGTTTGGTTCACTCAAGGGGTACCACGCTTCTTCTTTATAGTCTGGTTAGCAGTGAGAGACAGACTATCGACTGGTGACAGAATGAGAGCTTGGGGCATTCAGCAGGGGTGTGTCATGTGCGGAGAGATAGATGAAACTAGAGACCATGTATTCTTTGCTTGCCCTTACTCCTTCTCTGTTTGGGATAGGCTCGCAGGTCGACTTAGTAGAAATGGCACAGATCCTGATTGGATGGTCACATTACAGTATGTGAGTTCAAACAACCTGCAGTTGTTAGATAAGATCCTGCTAAAACTGCTATTCCAGACCACCATTTACTACGTATGGCGGGAGAGGAATCAAAGGAGGCATCGCACTAGATTCAGAACAGTAGATCAAACAGTTCGAATCATTGACAGGGTAGTCCGAAATAGAATTACTTCTCTGATGTATAAGGCAAAGCATAGGCTTGGGGGATGATGCAAAGATGGTTTGAAGTCACAGCCAACACATAGAAGAATTAGGATTCATACTTATAGCCTTGTAAATTAGTTTGGCTTTTATTTTCTTGTAAATGCCTATTTTTGCCAAGATCAATAAATTTCACATTTCATCAAAAAAAAAAAATTCATGGTTTGATAAGTTTTCTCGGCTGCGATTTTAAAGTTTGTGTGCAGAGAAACATAACAACTCCTACTAAATAAACTAGTCCCTAGACCCATCAAACTGGTTTCCCGAAACATTTGTATTATAAATTTTGTATAAGAAGCCCATGAATTGCCGGTTTATTTAAAATACATATAAAATACCAAAAAAGGAAATACATAACGACTGCGGTTTATACTAAACCACTGATTAATTAATGTACTATCTTTGTAATCTGTATGCTTCATTTGCGTATACTCCATTTGTGTATGCTCTAAGTTAAACCCTTTCTGGTGTCAGTTTTGGGTTTCTGTCTCTCTTAGTTTTGTAACTTTTTTACCTTTGTGTTTTGCATTCAAGAGGTGGTTGTTGTATCAGTTGATGATTCTACTAATCCTTCACTCAAAAGACGCATTGCGGCTCCTCTAGTGAACTTCCTCGCAAAGAGAAAGCAAGGGACGGGTTTTGAATTAGCCCGGCACCATTCTGTTCGATACTCTGTTTCATAGTATACATGGTTGATTTTCTTTATCTCTTCTATTTCCTTTGCTCCGGAGTTGTCAGATGTGAAAGTGAGAGGATGCCAAGATTTGGCTTCAGCTTTTTTGGCTAATAGGTTCCATGTTGTGTATGTCACTGTTCTCCGTTCCATTTCACTTTCCAAGCCACGCATCTGAAAGAGATCAAGAGTTTAGGATACACAACATTCAATGTGGAAACCTGAAAGAGAGATGTTGTCTGTGCTTACTGTAAGTAGAGTTTGAACGTAGTGTTCATCAGGGATGCAGTTGTGACGTCTGTGTTTCTGTTTCCGCATTCACAGCAATGTAGGAAACATATTATGAAAAATGCCGCTATTTTACTGAGAAAGAACGAGATATCTGTGGGAAATAACACTCATAATCTCGACACTAGGAGAGATTAAGACCAAACAGAAGATTCTCTAATTGTTCATTGCTATTAACAGAGACAACTTGTTTGTGGAATCATATAAACTGATCTAGAGGCAGTAGAGGGTATTAAGAAAAATAGCGAAGGCCAACTTACAAGATATAGCCATTTGTTACTGGGATCCAGAGGTAGAGATCGCTGGAAAAGATAAGAAATAAACAACTAATAAGTTATTTCTTCAAGAAAACAGCACAAGTGAAACAATTTTACAAACATTTGATGTTTTACAAAGGGTGATGTTCTCCTCATCACAAGTGAAGAAGACACCAAAAACCTTGAGTTTTTTACCTTGCAAAATTTCTGAAAAACTGGGAACACAGTATCGTCGTTAACAATGACCTCTGCATGGCTTCTGATCAATGATATCCACTGCAATAAACCAAAAATGTATATAAGAAAATGATTTATAAAACTGCAACAGAAAATCTTGTCTCAAGAAACTCAAAACTCTAAAAATCAAGCACAGGAAACAATTCTGCAAAAGTTGATTTCAAAATAATAAGAGATGAAGAATATAACCTGAGATCCTTTTCGCCATTTCTCTTTGGGTATGACAGGAAACATTTTCATGGTGTAGCGCTGATCTTTAGTATCAAGGAAACTACAAAACAGTTGATGATGATCAAGAGCAAGATTTATAAAAAAAATAGTTGGCTCGAGCAACAACATCTATCATCATTTAGCATAACGAAACTGATCGTGTTTACCTATCAACAAAGCTTTTGGGTGAAGACATAAGATATGTGTAGATGTAACCAAAGTCGTATAAAGGAACACAGCTGCATCAGATAAGAGATGGTCAAGCAATGAATGAATGAATGAATATATGTGTAAAAGTCTTGAAGCAACAAACCTATCAGATAAAAGAACAAATCTTTGATTAGAAGGCTCTTCCAAGGCGGATGCAAGCAACAATCTCTCTGCTGCAATCATGCTTGCTTCGCCCCATACCACCTCGATGCTATTCTTCAACTGGCGATTGTGGAAGAAGTGTGATCGAGTGGTGCCTTGATCGAATACGAAACCAGGTGTTGAATGTACATAGATTGACAAGTTCCTCTCATCTCCGCCCTAAGAAGAAATATGATGAGTGATTCAGAGGGGAAGGGAATGGAATGGAATGGATGATCCTACCTTGAAGAATCTGTCCCATAGGAAATCGAGAGGCAGGTCATGGCGAGCGAGGAAAAGGAACGCCATCTTCGGACGCTCGCCCGAGTATTTCTGGAGCGGGATTCGGGATCTCACGGGACGAGACTCACGGTGGTAGATACTGAAGAGAGCTAGTACGCATAGAGAGGCGGAGAGTGCAGTGATTAGCTTCCATCGAAACGACACGACGCCGCGACGTGACGCCGGAATCTGCGGCGGCGATCTCCGCGCCATACTAAGTCACTCGCTCACCTCCAGAGATGTGCATTCGAAATCCCTGTTAGGGTTTTTGAAATCGAGATTTGACGTTCAATCTCGTGAAAACGACATCGTCTCTCTGTCCACGTGGTGAGATTTATGGGACCTTGCCGTTTAGGTAACATTCCAAATGCAATTAATTTGTTGTTTATTCTTTGATGTACGTTATTTCTTGCATCAATTGCGGGTGAGCAACCTTTGTTTTGGTATGATTCCCCGCAACACACTCTTTTCATTTTCTTTACACTTTTGGGGAAATGGATATATTTTAGGGATTCCACAACTATAACTATTTGTTATCGGCACATTTCATTAAAAAAAATCCCGTATATATTACTCATGAGGCCTTATAACATTTCTTTTGTAGCCACGTCGTCACGAGAATAATTTTTAGAATTCTTAGAAAAATGAGTTGGTCCGTATAAACATATTCTATGATTTTTATTAAACTAACTATCAAATTAATTAGTAGTGTACAAAAGAATATTTTTTCTTTCCTTAAATAAAAGCTACAAAATTACCTAATATGGTTAATATATATATGACAATTAATGATTATGAATAATACATATTTGATAACAATTTTTGTATCATTTCTATTTTTTTGTTTAATTTTATATTATTGAAAGAAATTAAACAAGAGAAAAAGACTATTATAGCACCAAACCAAGTTTTTGTTCCCAAAGTAGCACTCAAGTCTCAAAGTCACAAAAATAGGTTTCATTAAAGAGGTAAATATACACTTATACCCCTTGGGTTAATTAATCCAAACCTTAGGGTTTAGAGTTAAGGGGTGGGGTTTTGGAATTAGGGTTTAAAATTTTATAAAAAATAAATACTAAAATAAAAAATAAAAATTTTAAAAACAGTTTCAAAAAGTATTTTTAAATTATAAAAAGAAAATTTGAAAAAAAAAATAAAAAAAAAATTTCAAAAAAAAAATTCAAAAAAAAAAATTATAAAAATATTGAATCTGAAAACATATAATCTGAAACTATAAAAAAAAATTCTTTTTATTTTATTTTTTATTTTTATTTTTATTTTATTTATTTTTATTTATTTTTGTTTGTTTATTTAATTTTAAACCAAGGGTATTAGGGATATTTTACCCTTTAATGAATGTCATTTTTGTGACTTTTTCCTTCTAGTGCTATTTTTGAGACATAAACTTCAAAAGGTGCTATTATTGACAATTGCCCATTAAACAATCAAATTAAGCATATAATAAAAAAAAATTATACTTTTTCTTATATGTTATATTTTGAATTTTCAAAAATGACTATAAATTACTAAAAATGGTAAAAGTCCACATTGAAAATTTTGTGATCAATGGGTTAACTTTTTTTTTGTTCAATCAAGATAAAAATGATCATATATTGTAGGGATTTCGAATATACATTCGGGGTCGCATTGAGTATTTATGATTTTTGGATATTTCAGTAAAATGGTATAGAATCTGTTCGTGTATTTCTACACTTCGGGTCGGATTCGGGTATTTTATGTCCGGGTTCGGATATTTTGGATTTGGTTCGGATATTTTAATTTTGAAGAAAAGAAAAATAAATAAATTATTCATTGTTTAAGTTTTTGTATTAAAAATATATTTTTAACTTGACTGGTTTTCTATTTTTTAAAAGATTAAACTATTAATAGGTTTGGAGATAAAACTTCAAAAATAGAAAGACACTAATTTAGTTGTTGTTTTGAAATTTTAGATGCAGCTTTTGTTAACGCAAGAAACAAGAGTTTGATATGTATTTTAAGTGAGTAGCAAATGATTTTGTCCATAATTATATGTATACTATCTAATTTTGACAATGTGCATCATTAATATAAATATTTTGAATAAAATGAGAGAAGTAAACTAGAAATATAGGGTTAAGTATACTTATGTTTGATTATCTTCGGATATCCATTTGGGTTCTGATATTATCCGTTCGGATTCGGATATTACATGTTTGGGTTCGGATATCAAATTCAATAATCGTTCGGGTATTTTACTACTTCGATTCGGATTTTTGGATCGGATTCAGATACATGTTCGTGTATCAGATAAAATGCCCAGTCCTAATAAATTGTATGAATAAGAAGTCTCGTTAATACGTATTCATATTATATATATATATATATATATATATATATTACTATCATTTGAAATAAATTATATACTATATATAAATATGTTAATTTAAAAATTTGCAGTGAAAATTATTAAGATTTTAATATTTAGTTTCAAAATATGTATTGGAAAATCTCACATTAAAAGTTTTGTGATTAATTGTTTACATTTTTGTTACAGTTAATATACAAATGTTAAAAAATCATATGAATAGGAAGTGTCAATAATAAATATTTATATTAAAATATACTACATATCTTCGTCAATATCAATAAAGTTTAATTTATACCATATAAAATAAATAAAATGATTGTTTTGATTTATTTACCAAACATGTGATTGTAAATAAACAAAATGTATTGATTTTGATTTATGTAATTACTCTAATGTATATACTTTTATGTATATAAAATATTTTTTAAATAGGTGATTTCTGATATCTTATTTGATCTTGACAATCTCAGAAGCGCACTTCTTCAAATCAAAGTGATTTTTAATATTGGATGCACTATATATATTATTTCATTCAGATTAAATAATTTAGTCTTAATTTTTATTCCTAAAAACTTATAATGAAATATCATGATAAGATTTCAATCACCTCATTTTGACTTTGTTCGAAGAATGAGAAATTTGATCATTCGTCTAATATTGCTTCTCCCTAATACTCTATCTAGCTATTATAATCGTAAGAATGAGAGATTTGAACTATTTATTATAAGTTTTCTAGTTTATCATTTAATAAATCAAACAGTTCTTAGTTTATACATAGTTCACATCTACTAGAATGGTAAAGTATTATATATATTTTTATTTGTATACTCTTAAGTAACTAAACCTCAAAAGCGTAGGATAATAAAATAAATTATATTTTTTGTTGTTCTAGAATTAGATGATTTTTAGGCCGAACTGGTGAATATATATACTAGACAAACATTTTTATTTCGAGTCTGCACTTATATTATATAACAGCTTGATATATTTGATTTGAACACTAACCTGTTAATATAGTTTTCCAGTGATTTTCTTCAACATTTTGATTCTTAGATATGTATCTCGAGTGGAACTAATTTTTACAAATGTCCATCTTTTTTCAATTGACACTTATGTAATTCACCGAATTCATAGAAGAAGTTTAAAAAAAAAACTATGAGTTAAACTAAACTCATATCAATGAAACAAAGACGATAACGAAAGCACAATTTTATTGAGGCAGAAAATAAAATCACTTATGAAGAGTCAATAATAAACAAATAGAGAGCAGAAAACCTAATCATCTTTCGTCATTATACAATTGAGTTGTATATCTGGTTTTGGTGATTTGTGTCAGCCGCAAAACTTAATTTCCTTTTGTGCATATGAAATCTTAAAAATAATTAAAATGTGATGTAATACATTAAGTCTTCAACAACAATGATATATTTAAGAGACCAATATTTGTATTCGTTATTTTATAATTGATAAAAATTGTAGTGTTGCAAAATGTTAAAACCATTTAATGAACAAACATTATTATAAAAATTCACTCCGCGCATGCGCGCAGATTATCATCTAGTTAACGGTTATTCCAGAACTAGTTTATGGCTATGCAAAAATTTGTGTTTGAATTAGTTAACGTAAAAATGAAAAATTAACGATTTCTGTCTAATTTTTAACGGTTGACTATCTAGATACTAAATTTTGTGCTGTCAATCATACATGTATTTTTTTCTCCTTGAATACTCATGTCAAATTCGGGAGATAAACACACTCTCTTAGACCATTTCTAATGTATTTTACTATTTTCACTTTTAACATAGTGGAACTCTATATTAGAAATGAGATATGTTTCAATTATTCTAAAATGGCAATCTCTAAATATATAGTAAAAATAGAAGAATGCTCTTTCTTTTTCTATAAATAGAAAAAAATAGAAATCTCTGTAATATAAAAAGAGAAATAGAGGTGGGTTTGAATAATTTCACTTTTAAATTAGGTGATTTGCCCACACTTGCGGGATTGATAATCTTACAAATATTTGTAAATAGATATATCAACTATTTTTTATATAGGATAAAGTTTTTTTCTATTTTAATAAAATATATTTTATTATGTAAAATTAACTTGAAAACATTTATCTATACATTAAACTATATATACATGGATTTATATCTATTTTAAAAATATTATGATGTAAAATATTTTTGGATAACATAATATAGAATCTTTTAACTTATGGTAATTATATATTAACAATTTAATCTAATATTACTATTTGTTAAGCGTAATGAAGACTTTAAACTCTCTAACTTTCAATGTGAGAGCAAAAAAACCACGTCATAAATAATATATAAATATTTTTTATCTTTGCCAAATTTTGTCCAAAATTATCAAAATGAGTGATTTTGATTGTCCTAATAAATTATCTTAAAATATAGATGATTTATTCTATCTTATATGATATTTATATATATAGACTAAAATTAGATCCAATTTAATATTAGTAAAGCAAATATAATGTAAACATATATAAAATATTTTAATATTATTCAAGTAAATATAATATAAATTTAACTATGATATTATTGTTACAAATCTTTTAATTATTTTTAAGATAATGATAAATTATCAGCTAAACTACTAAAACTATTTATTAAACTTATACTAAAACTATTTATTAAAATTAATAATTGAGCATAAAATATAACTAAACCTAATCCAATGTGTATATCCTCATATCCAGCGAATGAGAAATATGTTTTCAAGCAACTTAAGTAGAATCATGATTCACTAAATAGGTTTTAAAGAAGTATTGGATTTATGTTACAAAACAGAAGTATCGGATTTCCACATCTATACAAGGAAAATAAGCTGGGCAAAGAGAGCGTTCACATTGGTTTAAAAAATCAACCAATTTAAATGCTTTCTACCGCCATGTCATTTCGTTTCCATCTTGTTTAAAATTCACAATTTCTTTATTGGACCCTCCATCATCGGTGGCCCAGTCATTACCACGAAATAAAACTCTAATACCCATCGTCGATAGACCTTCTTCTTTGTCTTCTCCGTTTTATTATAGGATTTTGGATGTTCTGAATAGCACTGATAAACCTTTATTTCTCTCTCTGGGCGACAGTCTTATCGGAGATTAGGCCGAAATGGCGACTGCATAGTCGATTAGTGCAAGAGATCGATCCAAGATTCCGGAGCTGGTCATTAGAATCATCACTTCCTCTTGATTCATAAGCAAGCGCACATGCAAATCATCAGCAAACCCATGATCAAGGTTTCTCCTTTGGCTTCTCTTTTTCCATCACCTCCATCTCTACTAAATACAAATAAATCTTACTATCGAGCTTTCGTTTATTTGTGTCCTATCTACCAAGTTTGTAACTCAGGTTTCAAAAAAATACCAATCTTAGTCCTCCTTGAAACATATGAAGAACACAACAGTAGCTGCTTCAGTATCCTCTGAAGAGTTGGTCTTTCAATTGGTCCGCAACTGCGTCGAGCCGTTGGGAAAGTCAAAGAATTTGAGAGATTTCCATCAAGAGTCACTGTCGATCGGCTTCCATAGGAAGAGCTCACCGCCGCCAAATCACCATCTACCCCCGCCGTTAATGGTGTTTCTGTTCATCTCAGCTTTTGAGTGATCGAAAGTTTTCACCTTTTTATTAAAATATGATTCAATCGTGAATCTTGGGAATATCTGTTAGATGAAGAAGCTCGGAGAACAACGAACGATGATAGTGTTTTAGAAGAACGAGACCCACAATATGATACAATGTTGAACCAAATGGTGGGGAGAATAAAGGCTAAACCAGGAAGCAAAGCTGAGATGGGAGAGGTTAGTAGTGTGTAACAAGTCTATGCTTTTTGAGTTTTTGATATTGGTTTGACTACCTTCATTGATAGTTAATAATGTAATTGTTTCTGACTTCTGAGAATGTTCTTGGAAAAGCCTTTGTGTTGTCTTGAAGTCACATCTTGGGAACATTTGTTTTCATTAACGATTTCTTTAGGTGAAGAATTCAAAATGTTCATGAGCTGCAGAGTTAGTTCATAATTTTGCTGAAGAAAGTTTCCATGGCTATCGCTTCTGTCATTTATGACTCAGTGAACTTCTCCTACTTTTTTTTTGGTAACTGACTTTTCCACCTTATTTGAGACTCTTTACTTTCGCCTCCTTGGAGGTCGTTTTCATCATTTTGGTTTCTCATTGAACGCTATGGCTATAGACACATATACACCGATCCTACTAATAACCATTGCTGTCGTTATATGTAGTTTTATGCTTTACGTCTTCTTTAAATACATAGTTGCTTTTCTGTATCTTTGTTCATCTTCCACATGCATTTTCTTTTGTCTCTTGACTTACTTGAAAATGACTTTGGTTCAACTACATACAATGCAGATTTTGACGATGATGATATAAATGTGCATTTTTCCCAAGATGAGATTTCACGAGTTGGGGCCTGCAGTATTGTCAATGTCAAGAATCAATATGTCAGGCCTTCTAATGAAGATCCACTTCAAGCTTTAATCCAGGTTCTGCATCCAAGGCATTTCTTCACACCCTTGCATTTTACTTTCCATGCTAATATTGTCATCAAAGTCATTTTTCTCAGGACATGTTTTTGGATAAAGCAGAATTCAGTCTCCTTCTTTTCAGTTATGTAAGTCATACAATCTTCTTCCAGTGCAGAGCTGTTGAGTGTCCTGCTACTTTTAATTTGGGTTTATCTCTAAAAAATTGCGTTTCATCTTCTACCTTATTCATATTCTTACATTCTAAATTACTTTTAACTTATTTTCAGTATATTTGCATGATCGAATTGAAAGTTTTCAACTTTAGCTGAAACAAATCTCAAACCGCAACGCACAAAAAGTAATGCCCTACATAAGCTATCTGTTCCAGTGTTTGATCTCTTAATAGCATAAAAAGCTTATGTCTTTATGAGAGATTCAAGAGAAGCATTCATGCCTCTACTTTCATTTGATTCTTGGTGAAGGTCACAAGATAAGAATCTGAGGAGAGAGAAGGGCCTGAGGAATCCAAAAAATCTGAGGAGAGAGAAGGGCCTGAGGAATCTGAAACTAGAGCCGCTTGAGTCCAGAGCTAGGGGAAAGAGAATGTGAACCGGTTGATAATGATCGTCCAACGACAGTTTGATCTAGAGACCATATAAGCTTTACTCAGATCTCTTCTCTCTGTCTATGCTTTACGGTTCTGTCATTTGTGGAGGAAGGGAGTAATGATTACCCTCGGATTTGGAGTTTATTTACGTCTTTGCCATCTGATTTTAGCTTTACGTTTCTCTTTTTCTGGCAGACCTCACCAACTGCAGAGAAATTTAAGGTTGAGTGTTTTGATGAAGCCTGAGCTTGGTGGGGACTGGATACATTCTCTTTTTGCAGTATATATGAAGAGGGATCGTTTTTAGACCGGTCCATCAAGTATTTCTCTGATTGCAATTGGTTTAAATGAAATCAAGAATAGAGGCTTACACCGAGGTAGAGGAAATGACATGTTTGTAATGTGGTTGGTCATTTTTTATTTATCTATTTGTTAGGTTTTTCAGAAGAGAGAGTACTAGAGAAGCAAAAGAAACATGAAGTTTTGTTAGGATTATTGAAAGCAGAAATTATCTGCAAGTCAAACAGCGTATGGATTACTCAGGATTTTCAAACATTTCGTTATGAACTTTAGTTACTTCGTATCAAATACCATGTTAAATTTTAGGGTTATCATTCTTGGATTCTATTGGACTATTTCTTTGGTTATTGAGCATTGGCTTATTATTTAGATTACTTTGATGATTTTATTTTTCAATCCCATTACATCATGTATGCTTTTCTATTTAGTCAAACTACTCCCTAAGGGCCTCAGAACTCAGAAGAAAACTAACATAAAAACCAACGATTTGCAAGTTGCAATATTTAGAGAAACACAAATCACATTACAACCTCAGAACCTTTGAGTTTGGTCGTTCCTGAAAACATGTACACCAACCGGTTTTGCCAAGTGCCATTGGGCTCCAAAAATTTTTGAGATGGACCTTCGAGAAGCAAATATTGTATCTATACCACTTATGCAGTAGACAATAGAAGATCAAAATGAAAATCCAAAATTTGAGAAAAAGCTTGATGATATAGATTAATATATGCAAAAAAAGTTACCATCAACATGATATAGAACAAAAAGAAGCGGTTTATAAAAATAATATCAAATGCTACAAATTAACAAAAACTTACTATAGCAATGAAGATTTGAAAATCGTTCCTATCAAATTAATATGAGAAATATAGAATGAGAAAAACAACAGATAAACTCATAAAGGTACAAAATATTATTATTTTTATCAGGAAAATATATTTATAAAATAATTTAAAGTATACATTATTATGTCTATAAATTGTTAACAAGAAAATTACACTACCAAGGATAAGCAATAGATAGCAAATTGCATTGTAATAACACGAAGAAATTGCGAAATATAAATTTTTGAAGATGCCAGTTTTTTTTTTTTAATGAAATCTCACAATCCATGGAACATCTGAACCATATGAATTAAGGCTAACGATGCATTCATATGTTAAAGTTACGCGAACAACAACAATACTCTCAATCAAGGAATGTTCCTAAGACGTTTCCCTATAGGGTAAAATTATAATCAATTGCTACATTTCCCACTATAAGCGCATACCTATCAATTAACTTCTCAAATTTATTTTTAAGTGAAAAAATAAATTGAAATAAATTATTTTTCAAACAGATAAGGTAAATACATATTATACAATGAATATATCTCCAAAATCAATAAACAAAAAATAAAAGTTGTTATAAGAAAACACACATATACTAAAATATAATTATACCAACAAAATAGTCACCTATAATTAAGCTTTCATATTAAGAAATTATGGTATGTCAACGTTTATACCTCTCTCTCTGTATGGGATTAAGAAGCGGCTAATTTCAAGCAATTAATGAACATCAAAGAATGAAAGTTTTGAAGTTGACTTATTATTCACTCGGCATTGGAGTGTGTATAAGATATTAGGATAACAAAGAAACTCATATTGTCAACAAATGGTAATATAAAAATATATAAAGGTCATAAAAATAAAAGCTCAAGTTAATTTATCATATACAATATTTTAAAGTTAGACTAACCCGCAGCAAAAACAAAAATTAATTCTGCATTGGAATGTTAGAAGTTTGAGAGGAAAAAAAATAGATAAATTAAAATGCAAATAATAAATACTCACATGCATTAAAAAATAACAAATATCTCCAAACAATCATTTTTCCTTTATTATGTTATTCATACTGAGTTTTTTGGATTACTAATATGAACACTATTAAAAAAAAAGATGTGTGTACATATTATCTAAAAAATCCTTATTTTACAACTTAAAAATAATGAAAAAAATGAAAGAAATAAAATTCACATTGGATTGAAAAACTATGAAATAAAAATACCTCATAAATACAGAAGATATGAAAACAAGACAAATAAAAGTTAATACTCTTTCCGCTTCTAAATAAGTGTGACTTTGACATTTTCACATAAATTAAGAAAGTGGCGGAAATATATGTAAGTTGTTATTAATTATACTTCTCTGACCAATAGTATTCGAGTTAACTAAAAATATTTATAAAATCAATGCAGTATTCAATTAATTTTCAGCTGAAAATAAATATAATTTGTATTAAAATTGTAAAGTGATACTTTTTTGTAACAAGAAAAAAAAGTCAAAATGACACTTATTATGAAACAAAAATAGTATCAGTTTTTAAAAATAGAGAAATACCCTAGGATATCACTAAAATTTTGTTTGTCACAAATATAGATTCTAAGGATCAAAATGACTAAAATATTTCATTAAAGAGGTAAATATACATTTATACCTCTAGGGTTAACTAATCCAAACTTTAGGGTTTAGAGTTAAGAGATGGAGATTAGGGATTGAGGTTTAAAATTTTATAAAATAAAAAATAAATATTAAAAATTTGAAAATTAAATTTTAAAAATAGTTTAAAAAATTATTTTCGAATTACAAAAAGACAATTCGAAAAACAAATTTCGAAAAAAAAAATTTATAAAAAAGTTTGAATTTGAAAACATATAATCTAAAAAAAATTAATTTTATTTTTTTTATTTTTATTTTATATATATCTTGGGTATTAAGGTTCTTTTAACTATTAAATGAAATATTTTGGTCATTTTCTTCTTTTTGGTCTAGTTTTGTGACCAAAACTTAAAAATGGTCTATTTAGAAGAATTGCCCTTAAAAATATTGATAGCACATGATCCGCGCGTAGCGCGAAAAAAGGATCTAGTTATTTTAAAATCATGAAACGTTAACCTATAACTTTCTCCTACATGTCAATATGAATTTTTTGATGGTCATCCAATCACATTCATTCAATTCACTCTGTATTAAACATCAGCAAATTCCTTTTTAATGTCATCAACAATATTCCTTTTTAATGTCTGATCTATCTTCTCACCGCGTACTATTAGAAAACAATCAATATTTCAAAACCTTATAATATAACTAGGCATTGACGCAGGCTACACCGAAGAACTACGCCCGAGATTCAAAATAACTGTAAATCTTATATATTAAAACAGAAGTCATGACTTATTTCATGTGTGATTTTTTATTTGGACCACCTCTTAGAAAGTTGCTTAAATGATTTTTTATATAAATATTTGAATTATTCAATTATTTTAAAACTAACTAATCAAATAGATATTCCTTTATTTTCTCTAAATTTGCATCTGAATAAAATCTTTTCATATCTTTTTCATAATATAAATTTATTCTTTTCACTAAAACAAACCTTTTATTTTAATTATTTAATTAATCTCGTATTTATTTAAAATATAATTATATTTTTCATTTTTTCACTAAAACAAACCCTTAAAATATTTAATATTTCGTCTTTGTTTAAAATATAAATGTATTTTCCATTTTTCACTAAAACACACCTTATTAATTTTGTAATTTTAATTAAAATCATGTGCAATTATGCATTAAATTTATGATATTAATTTAATATAAGATTTTTCAATTAAATCTTGGATCCCTAACGATATGATTTTCAATTTAAAAATTTGTACCACATGATTAAAAATGTGCTATGAATATGAACAATCGGTTTACAAATGCTATTTTGATAGTATAATAGATCTGTGCTATTAAATATAGTGATTGGTTTAATTTATATTTTAATAATAAGAGTATATGAATACTTTGTTAACATAAAAGTAATAATTCTTATTTCTATATAGACTAAGCTTATATATTATTCATTAATGCAATTGTTTTTATACTGTTTTTATCTTGTGCAGTTTTGAAAGTGCAATATGTATTCTACTAATTAATGTCATTAACTTAAATGACTGACAAATGATTGAAAAATATATTTTCATATGAATATGTTTATTTTCAATCTGTTCATCATCAAATATAATGGTATGTATAAATGTTAATTGTATAAAGTGATGTATCATAGATGAAAGATTGCAAAAAAAAAATTAACACCAAAAACTCATTGCAAATAATCCAAGAGTTTTGGAGTAATACAACCAAACAATTAAAATCTAAATCACCAATAGACAACATAATAAACCTCAATAAAACAAAGATAATGTAGAAAAATACAGATTTAAAATAACAATGACAATGACAAAGACGATACATTACTATTTTTGGTTCAATAATTTAAATGAAACATATGTTTTATGAATCAAACTTAGTATAGGTTATTGCGTCAAATATTTAAATCATACAAATAATTCGATACATGACCTATATATTTCATAACCTATATACAATTAATATATATGTATGGCCAAAACCTATATATAGGTTAACATATATGTATGGCAAAAATCTAAAATACAAGTATACCCTGAATGAAATATCTAAGTCAGTGTTAAATTAAGTGTTATTTTCGTAAATATAACTTAAACTTAATAAGAAAAATACCACTAACAGTTTAAAACAATAAATTAAATTATTGTTTGTGAACTATAAAATTTTATATCACTAATCATGTAAAACAAATATGTATGTTTATAAAAGTTAAAATAATTACCCGCACGGTTGTGCGGGTAGAGATCTAGTTGACTATTAAAATATAAGAAATATGCCAATTTGTAATTTTTATATTAATTTATTCACTGTGTTGTCCAATAAATTTGAAATGATTGAAACTCATTATTTTTTGTATTTTCAAGATTGGAAATTAGCGGATGGTAAGCAATCTGATATCAAATTTAATTAAACTTTGTTTATGCTTTACATACTTTTATCTTATTTATTTAGGTTTTCATATTAAAAACTTGTTAGAATTTACAACTCATTTAAAACTTAGTTATGTTTTTAGAGTCATTGAGTTCATGTTTCTCTGGCATCAGTTTTCAAAGGTAGTATAAAAGTAGAATCCGGCTCTTTACATTTTCTATGGTGATGAATGTTTTCTTAGTATTTAGATTTTAGTCTTTTAGTTTTTAGATTTAGATTTTTGATTTTTGGTTTTTGATTTTGGAAAATATTTTGGTTTGATAGAGTACCAACGTTATTTTATTAGGTTGACCAAAGGAACCAAATTTTTTAGCTAAATCGTTGCGTAGAAAAAGATTAAAAATATTGTTTTGGTCAATTTGCAACATGATTAAGTAAAATGAAATTGCTAAACATAGTTTTTGATTGAAACCGATTGTTTAAACAGACTACTATATACTCTCTCCGTTTTAGTTTAGTTGTTGTTGTAGAATAAAATTTTCGTTTCAAAATAAATGTTATTTTATAATTTTAATGCAAAATATATTGATTTTATATTCTAAACTATTTTTCTATTGATTGAAATGTGTTTACGTGTATTGTTAATGATGTTTTTATTTAGTAAATATATAAAATTACATATTTTCTTAATCTGTGTGATTAAAAATAAAACGACAATTAAAATGAAACAGATGGAATAATAATGAATGAATTGAGTAAAATAGCAAAACAATAAATATATTGTTGGTCTCCAAACCAGTTCATGAGAATACATTACCAAATAAAACCAAAGAACAAAGTTTTTTTTTGTATAAAAGACCACCACCCAAAGTTTGCTTTAAATGGCCCATCAATCTGTAAATTAAAAAACAGTACCTCATCTCAAACGCCTGATCCTTCTGTTTTCTTTCTTACCTTCTTATTCATAAAACTAGGGATTAACCCGGGCTACGCCCGGGATTTTTATTTTTTCTAATTTAAGTTGTTAAATTATTTATATTTAAGCTATGATATATATTTATATAAATGTTAAAATGCATATCATAATTAAAATTTTTTTTTAAATTTTAAAACGTTAAATTAACATATTTTTTACTATTTAAATATTTTTTTGTAATTTTATTGGCTATCTAGTTATCATATTTAGCAAAACTATCTTTTGAGCGTTGGAATAAATGTTTTAGAGATTTTATTAAACTGCAGAGTATTTTCGGATCGACCACATGCTCAACATTCGATCGATCCGTAAAAAGATGGTCGATCTCCTTGGCCAGGTAAGTACAATTTTAGCAAAAATATCTTTTATTTTCAAATATTAAGTATATAACTATTCTTTTTAATATTTTTTAATTATATTTTTTGATTAAATTATTGTATTATAATGGTTATGTAAATATTTTTTGTGATGTTTGAATTTGTGTTGTTCGTATACTTAACCTAGATGATATTGATGTTAAACAATTTATTGTTTGGGATTTTTGCAAAATTGACCTACAACTTAAAGTCAAACACAAAACTAACCTCCCTTTTTTTGAAAATTGGTTTTGCCCTATTCACCCCACAAGTTCATATAATTTACGAAAATGCCATCAATTTTTTTTTTTTTTCGAAAATGACATTTTTACTCTCTCACCCTCATCATCTTCAAGTAATTACAAGATTGCCATTGTCATCAATACCACAACCACCATGAACAACCAATTTGAAGCTCTTAATGCTCCCAAAATCGATTTACCCTTCTTCTTTTTCCATTCTTGTGAACTAAACACAACATATCTCTCACTTTCTCTCCACAATGAGCTAAAAAAACCCAAGATTTTGATTCTAAATTTTTTATGGTTCATAAAGTCATAGAAGCTAACGATTATGGGTGGGTGACTTTCGTTTGTGATTCTGTGTGCTTGGAGAAGCCTTATGTATGCTAAGGAACTTATCTCACCAATTTAAGGTATGACATCGAGTTTTTTTCCAGATCTGTTCGTCAGACGACTTACTTGGGAAGTCGTCTCGCTGTAGACGACTTACCTTTCAGTCGTCTGGCTGTAGACGACTTACCTGGAAGTCGTCTGGTCAACGCAGAGGTTATTTTTGCAATTGACTTTGAAATCTGTAACCTGAGACGACTGAAAGTTAAGTCGTCTACTATTGTTTGGTTTCAAAAAAAATTCCAAAGAACCTAGACGACTTACATTTCAGTCGTCATAGGTTAGTTTTGCATTTGACTGGATAATTTCAGAAGTTTGACTTCTCCAGACGACTTAAATTTAAGTCGTCTGGAGAAAATTAAAATAATAATATTTTTTTAAAGTAAACGACTTACAATTAAGTAGTCATAGGTTAGTTTTGCAATTGAAAAAAAAAACTTCAAGATTTAATTATACACATACGACTTATAATTCAGTCGTCCACCATACGACTTAATTGTAAGTCGTCCAGGACTTTTTTCCGAGATTCTGGTCAAACCTCGTAAATCCTGGACGACTTACATTTCAGTCGTCTCGTGGACGACTGAATTATAAGTCGTCTGTATATAATTAAATCTTGAAGTTTTTTTTTAATTGCAAAACTAACCTATGACGACTTAACTGTAAGTCGTCTACTTTTAAAAAAATATTATTATTTTAATTTTCACTAGACGACTGAAATGTAAGTCGTCCAAAAAGTCAAACTTCTGAAATAATCCAGTCAAATGCAAAACTAACCTCTGACGACTGAAATGTAAGTCGTCTCGCTTTTTTGGAGTTTTTTTTTTAACCAAACAATAGTAGACGATTTAACTTTCAGTGGTCCGAAATAACAGATTTCAAAGTCAATTGCAAAAATAACCTCTGCATTGACCAGACGACATATAGTTTAGTCGTCTAGACAACTTAGATTGAAGTCGTCCGCGTCTTCTCCACTAGTTTTTAAGTCTTCTACGTTAGTTTTTGAATAACTTGTATTTTTAAGAGTGATAAGTAACTTCAAGATATGTAAAACTCATATTTACAAAATATGTTCTCTCCCTTAGTTTTACTAAATTTGACTAAGTTTTTCAATGCAAACTTATAAAAAATATGATATGCTTTGACTAGTTACTATTATTTGTTTCCATCTCTTACCAACATTCTTGTTTATTAAGATGAGAAAAAGGCCATTGGAGTTTATTATTGCATATGAGAGATCCAAAGATAAGAAAAAGGTTACTGAAGTCTATTATTTCATTGATTTGTAAATGTGTAAACACATTGTTAGCACATTTAATACATCTTGGAAAACATTATTACTGATTTTACAAAAAATTCACAACTAAAAGAGTATACATGCAATTCACAAAACAGACCACAAACAAAACTATTATAGATCATTCATCTACAAAGACAAGCTTGGATTCCACTTGAGTAGACAAGACCATACAACTTTTAAGAAGTCCAGACGACTTCTAAGAAGTCCAGACGACTTCCAGGAAGTTCAGACGACTTTGCCAGAAGACTTTTAGGAAGTTCAGACGACTTCCAGACGACTTTACAGGAAGTCCAGACGACTTTTAGGAAGTCCAGACGACTTCCAGACGACTTCCAGACGACTAACAAGTAAGTCGTCCCAGAAGTCTTCCAGATCTGAAAAAACCTGCATATTAAATCCAGATCTGGAAAACCTGCATATTCAAAAACGTTCAAATGGCTTAAAAACAGAAAAAATGAATGGAAGATTAGATAAATCTACCTTTACAGAACACACAAAAATACATATCTAAAAATAAAAGACCTACCTTTAAATTAGTGGAAGATGAGTACCATCTAATTAAAAACCTGCAAAAAAAAAAATAGATTAGTAACAAAGACATGAGACAAAATTGAAAAATTCATATAAAGTTTGGTGTTTTCAAGTCAAAGAGATTAGAGTGGGTTTGGAGAGTTTTAGTTTGGGAAAAAAGTAAGAACTTTATACAACAAGAAGTTACCAAATGAAGAAAAATCAGACATAAGAACTTACCAAAACGCTCAGAAAAATCCAGACGACTTCCTAGAAGTCCAAACGACTTCCTGGAAGTCCAGACGACTTCCTGGAAGTCCAGACGACTTCCTGGAAGTCCAGACGACTTCCTGGAAGTCCAGACGACTTTGTCAGAAGACTTCCAAGAAGTCCAGACGACTTCCAGACGACTTCCAGACGACTAACAGGTAAGTCGTCCCAGAAATCTTCCAGATCTGAAAAACCTGCACATCAAATTCAGATCTGAAAAACCTGCATATCCAAAAACGTTCAAATGACTTAAAAATAGAGAAAATGAGTGGAAGATTAGATAAATCTACATTTATAGAACACACAAAAATACATATCTAAAATTAATAGATCTACCTCTAAATTAGTGGAAGATGAGTACCATTTGATTAAAAACCTGCAAAAGAGATAGATTAGTAAGAAATACATGAGACAAAACTGAAAAAATCATATAAAGTTTGGTGTTTTCAAGTCAAAGAGATTAGAGAGAGGTTGGAGAGTTTTAGAATGATGAACATTACATTTTTGTTGCAGCCATTTGAGAGGAGGAGAGAGAATGTGTAAATTTTTCTTTTTATAGGGAGACAAAAAATCCAATTAGATTAAATATTTTTGACTCAGACGACTTCCTGGACGACTTACATTTCAGTCGTCTGGTGAAGAAATTAAAACAGACGACTTACATGTAAGTCGTCCAGAAGAGTTTAATATTTTTAGCGGGAAATTAAATATTTTTAGCGGGAAACTGAAATATACGTCGTCCGGGTAAATTATTCAACAGACGACTGAAATATAAGTCGTCCACACCCTAAACATAACCCCTAAACTTAATTATCTAATTAAACACTTCATAAAACCAAATCAAACTTGAAAAGTGTTTACTATACACAAAAATAAACTCCTAAACCAAAGTATTTTAGTTTTCCAAAATCTAACCCTAACAATACATACAATACTACAACATATGTTTGCCAAACTCCTAAACCAAAGTATTTCATGATTCACTACTTTCACTCATCTATCTTCAAAACAAATCAATTTTATCATATCTTAATTTATATTAGTTAAAACTGTTTATAATTACTTTAATTTTACTTTTTACGCATCAAAATATTTTTTTACAAGATTTATAAATTATTTTTAAAATAAACTGGTACCAGACGACTTACACTTCAGTCGTCCAGACGACTTCCAACATCTCAGACGACTCAGACGATTTACTGGGGCTATATTCGTAAAAATGGTTTCTGTTTTTTTGTTTGGTCACAAGGGGCTGAGCTGTAATTTCACTAGGCTTTTAGGTTAGTTTTGCATTTGATTCAAGTTTGGGTATAGGTTTGGGATTAAAATCAAGTTGTGGGTTAGTTTTGGCAAAAACCCCTTATTGTTTTCTGGAAATAGAAAATAATGATATATCAAAACGTATCTAATACTTGTTAAATGATAGTATAATGTAAATTACATCCATTATTTGAAAATAACCATTTGTTGTTTTTATTTTTATTTTAAATTAGAAATTATTTTTATTTAAAAACATTATTCATATATAATATAATAGTTTAAGTTTGGAAGATTAATCTATATATATAAATTATGTATATTTAAAAAAAAATAATTTAAGATATTATATATTGACTATCTGAATAAAAGCTGAATTTATTATCTTGAAAATCAGATATTTATAATTTTGTCTTCATGTTTTTTTTTTTTTTGTCTTCATGTTTGTCTTCATGTTATACTCACCAATCCATCATTGATATTTATAACTCAGTATGTTTTTTTAAAAAACTTAGTTTTAAGTAATAAACAAATTTAATAAATTAAATTCATCACCTATAATGTTATGTAAACTATATTTGAAAACTCTCTAAAATTATATTTTAAGCATAATATTATTATTATTTAATTTAAGTTATTTTAAACATAATATATGCTAAACCAACTTAAATTATATTTACAATAGGACCATCCTAAACCGGTTAGTAAACCAAAAACAATACTAAACCAACATGAACCAATACCTGATTCGGCGATGAAGGAAGTGTTTCGGGATAAACGCTTGAATGGTTACTAACTGAAATGGTTTGGTCATGAGAGAGTTAGTATGAATATTAACAATAAAATTATGGATTAGATTAATTTAAATTTGTAAGAATACCTTTGAGTCTATGAAAAGCAATTCAATTCCCATGAATAAGTTCGGGTTTTGGAAGTTGCGGGTTTCCCAACAATGAATCCACCTAACAAAAAGTTTGTTGTTATAAAAAATCTCAGTCAAGGTCATTAAAGGTTTCTGGGACGGCAAGAGTTGATGGTGAAACCATTTTTTTGCTCGAGTGCTTTGAAATTTTCCTTAATAGTGTGAGGTTGATGTGGATGGAATAATGAGTTTTATAGGGACTTTCTTAATGTAAAACTATACATTTTTTTTTAATGTGGTATTTCCATTTTTATATAATTTACTACCATTTTAAGATAGAAGTACATTTTAAGATAGATGCTTAAATTTAATGTACTTTTTCCATTTTTTAAAATGTTTATTTCCATTTCTTATATTTTTATTTACGTAATATCTATATTTTATATTTTAAAATAGATATTTAAATATTAATGTACTTTTTTCATTTTTTAAATTGTGTATTTACTTATATTATATATTTTACATTTTAAGATAAATGTTTAATGCTTGATGAACTTTTTCCATTTTTAAAAAATTGTGTATTTACTTATTATTACATATATAATTCATATATTATATATTTACATTATTTACTTATTATTTATTTTCCTGTATATGTATTTCCATTTCTTGTACTTTTCATTTACTTAATATCTCTATTTTATATTTTAAGATAGATGTTTAAATCTTAATGTACGTTTTCCAATTTTTTAAATTGTATATTTCCATTTGTTATACTTTCTATTTACGTAATATCTATATTTTAAATTTAATATATATTTTTAAATCTTAATGTAATTTTCCATGTGGAAGTACCGTAGCCTATTGGTTAAGGTTTAAAGGCTTCTACACCGAGGTCTGGGGTTCGAATCCCAGACTATGCAATTTATTGCAGATTACAGGAAATCCAAGTTTCAAGTCCCGGAGAGAGCGGTTTATTAAACAATTATACAGACTAAAGAGGAATGGCTTGCAAGAGATCTTCAACATGGTGCAAGTAAATCTAGTCAAGCGTGGATTTTCATAGGACGGCTCAGGTGATGCAGTTAGGCGTAGGTCTTCATAAGGCAGGTAGTATTGTCGGTTGTCGAATCGTCTATGTAATCTTTCCTATATCATAATTGTAAGATCATAATAAATCAGCGTTAAAAAAAATGTAATTTCCCATTTTTTAAATTTGGTATTTACTTATATTATATATTTACTTTATATTTATTTTTCTTTATATTGTGTATTTCTATTTCTTATACTTTCTATTTACTAATAATTTTATATTTTAAGATTGATTTACATTTTAAGATAGATGTTTAAATACTAATGTACTTTTTCCATTTTTTTAAATTGTGTATTTACTTTTTTTATACTTTCTATTTACTTAATATCTATATTTTACATTTTAAGATAGATGTTTAATATTTAATGTACTCTTTCCAGTTTTTAAAAATTGTGCATTTACTTATTATTGTACATATAATTAGTATATTTATATATTTATAATATTTACTTATTATTTAGTTTTCTATATATTGAGTATTTCTCTTTCTTATACTTTATATTTAGTTAATGTCTATATTTTATATTTTAAGATAGATGTTTAAATCTTTACGTATTTTTCCATTTTTAATGTAAAACGACAATGTTTAATAGAAAATCTTGGACAAATAGTCAAATAGTTATATTTATGTTTTTTTTTCTTTTTTTTATAAAAAGGTAATGTTACATTATGAAGATAACCCGTTTTTTTAGTGAACAATGGTAATCTTACATATGTTTAATGTAGTTTTTCCATTTTTTATGTTGTATGTTTACATATTATTGTTATTTTTAAATGTAAAATGACAATTTTACATATGTTTAATGTAGTATTTCCATTTTTTATGTTGTATGTTTACATATTATTTATTATTTTCGAAATTATATATAATTGTTTTTTTTACAAAATAGTAATGTTACATTATGGAGATAAGCCGTGTTTTTTTTATTGAAAAATGGTAATCTTACATATGTTTAATGTAGTTTTTCCATTTTTTATGTTGTATGTTTATATATTATTTTCTTAAAATAAAAATGTAAAATGGTAATCTTACATATGTTTAATGTAGTATTTCCATTTTTATGTTGTATGTTTTACATATATTTATTATTTTCGAAATTATATATAATGTTTTTTGTTTTTTTTATAAAACGGTAATGTTACATTATGGAGATAAGCCGTCTTTTTTTTTTAAGTGAAAATAGTAATCTTACATATGTTTAATGTAGTTTTTCTATTTTTTATGCTGTATGTTTACATATTTTTTATAATTTTTCAAAATAAGTAATGTTAAAATGTAAAACTATATTTTATGCCATGTGTCATCTTTTGAGATTATATTATATATTTACTTCTTATTTATTTTTCTTTATATTGTGTATTTCTATTTCTTATACTTTCTATTTACTAATAATTTTATATTTTAAAATTTATTTACATTTTAAGATAGATGTTTAAATACTAATGTGCTTTTTCCATTTTTTTAAATTGTGTATTTCCTTTTCTTATACTTTCTATTTGCATAATATCTATATTTTACATTTTAAGATAGATGTTTAAATCTTAATATACTTTTTCCATTGTTTTTAAGTTGTGTATTTCTTTTTCTTATATTTTCTATTTAGTTAATATCTATATTTACATTTTAAGATAGATGTTTAATATTTACTATACTCTTTCCATTTTTTAAAAATTGTGCATTTACTTATTACTGTATATATAATTCGTATATTTATATATTTATAATATTTACTTATTATTTATTTTTTTATATATTGATTATTTCTCTTTCTTATACTTTATATTTAGTTAATCTCTATATTTTATATTTTAAGATAGATGTTTAAATCTTTACGTATTTTTCCATTTTTAATGTAAAACGGCAATGTTTAATAGAAAAACTTGGACAAATAGTCAAATAGTTATATTTATGTTTTTTTCTTTTTTTTTTATAAAATAGTAATGTTACATTATGAAGATAAACCGTTTTTTTAGTGAACAATGGTAATCTTATATATGTTTAATGTAGTTTTTCCATTTTTTTATGTTGTATGTTTACATATTATTGTTATTTTTAAATGTAAAATGGTAATTTTACATATGTTTAATGTAGTATTTCCATGTTTTATGTTGTATGTTTACATATTATTTATTATTTTCGAAATTATATATCATTTGTTTTTTACAAAATAGTAATGTTACATTATGGAGATAAGCCGTGTTTTTTTAGTGAAAAATGGTAATCTTACATATATTTAATGTAGTTTTTCCATTTTTTATGTTGTATGTTTACATATTATTTTCTTAAAATAAAAATATATAATGGTAATCTTACATATGTTTAATGTAGTATTTTCATTTTTATGTTGTATGATTTACATATATTTATTATTTTCGAAATTATATATAATGTGTTTTGTTTTTTTTATAAAACGGTAATGTTACATTATGGAGATAAGCCGTCTTTTTTTAAGTGAAAAATAGTAATTATACATATGTTTAATTCTATTTTTTTATGCTGTATGTTTACATATTTTTATAATTTTCGAAAATAAGTAATATTAAAATGTAAAACTCTATTTTATGCCACGTGTCATTTTTCGGGATTATATTTTATATTTACTTATTATTTATTTTTCTTATATTGTGTATTCATATTTCTTATACTTTCTATTTACTAATAATTTTATATTTTAAGATTGATTTACATTTTAAAATAGATGTTTAAATACTAATGTACTTTTTCCATTTTTTTAAATTGTGTATTTCCTTTTTTTATACTTTCTATTTGCATAATATCTATATTTACATTTTAAGATAGATGTTTAAATCTTAATATGTTTTTTCCATTGTTTTTAAGTTGTGTATTTCTTTTTCTTATACTTTCTATTTACTTAATATCTATATTTTACATTTTAAGATAGATGTTTAATATTTAATGTACTCTTTCCATTTTTTTAAAATTGTGCATTTACTTATTATTGTATATATAATTCGTATATTTATATATTTATAATATTTACTTATTATTTATTTTTTTTATATTGAGTATTTCTCTTTCTTATACTTTATATTTAGTTAATGTCTATATTTTATATTTTAAGATAGATGTTTAAATCTTTACGTATTTTTCCATTTTTAATGTAAAACGGAAATGTTTAATAGACGAACTTGGACAAATAGTCAAATAGTTATATTTATGTTTTTTTTTTTTTTTTTATAAAATGGTAATGTTACATTATGAAGATAAACCGTTTTTTTAGTGAACAATGGTAATCTTACATATGTTTAATGTAAATTTTCCATTTTTTTATGTTGTATGTTTACATATTATTTTTATTTTTAAATGTAAAATGGTAATCTTACATATGTTTAATGTAGTATTTCCATTTTTATGTTGTATGTTTTACATATATTTATTATTTTCGAAATTATATATAATTTTTTTGTTTTTTTTATAAAACGGGAATGTTACATTATGGAGATAAGCCGTCTTTTTTTAAGTGAAAAATAACTATTTTTCACTTAAATATAGATTACTATATTTATGACACGTGTCAGATTTTGGGAGAAATTTAAGTGAAAAATAGTAATCTATATTTTTGTCTTAATGTGCAGAAGGATGATATCACATAAATATCACATAGCAATATACTTAATGGAAAGAGCTGCCACGTATTAAATTAAATCGACCAATTAGAAAGCAGTATGGTGCCAGGTCACACAGTTTTGTCGAAACCCTACATGTCTCATCGTCTTCACCTTCTTCCTCCGCATCAGTTTCTCACTTCTCCGATTCTCATCTATTACTTCGGTCTTCCACTCCTCTGGCTCATAAACATCATTCTTTTTTGCAACATTCAAGAGCCATGAAAAGGTTGTGCTTACCCCCTCTTCCCCTGTTCTCACCTTGAATAAACCCATATCTCGCTTCTACTCCCTTTGCAATATTCACCAAAAAATCACGTAAGCACATCAAGCAATGGAAACCAAAGCGGCTTAATCCATCAGCAAGGCTCCAATGGCTGTGTTCTTCAACGTTATCATTTCTACTTCTCCAATTAAACACATTAACTGTTAGTCTTCCACTATCTTAAAATAATAAATAATCAGAGGTTATATTTTATGCACTACAAGAAAACACAAGTTTTACGAGGGCAGTTTTCCTCGTTACTTCGTCGTAAAAGCAGTGTTACGACGAATTAGCGAGGAAACCCGTTTCGTCGTTATACGTTTGTCGTAACGCATATATCCTCGCTAATTCGTCGTAAGTTAGCGAGGAAATAATTTCGTCGTAAAAGCGAAGGAGGATATTTCGTCGTAAAGACCACGTAAAGATTCCACGTAAGGACGTCGCTAAGTTTCCTCGTAAATACCACGAAAAGCTTTCCTCGTAAAACCCACGTAAATAAATACTCGTAAAATTAACGTAAATACCTTGACAGCTTTCCACGTAAAGAAAACGTAAAAACCTTGATAGATTTCCACGTTATTTCCATGTAAATGTTTCCTCGTAAAAACCACGTTAAGCTTCCACGTAAAGAAGCCGCAAAATTAGCTACGAATTTACTTCGTTTCATTATTTTATAGAAATATAAAAAATTATAATTATAAATATAATTTAAATTATTTAAATTATTAATAAAATTAAAATTCTAAAAAAATCAAAACCAAAATATTTTATATATAAATAAGTTTTGAATTCATAATACAAGAACCGAAATTAAAAAGAACTAAGGGTGGTCGTTAATTAATCGCCTCGTAGAATTCATCACTCCTCGCCTGAACATCCGCCTCGGCATGTGAGTCGTCGGTCGGTGACTGGCCTGGGATAGGATTTTGTTGTCGCATGGTCCTCAACAAAGTCGCCCATTCCGGATTTGTGGCCGCTACAACGTCCAAGAAGCCCTCGAGTCCACCCATACGAGATCGCAGCTGAGTAGACTCTATACGCAGCTGAGTAGACTCTCTACGCAGCTCTTCGGACTCCCTACGCAGCTGAGAGACTTCCTCATCCCGTCGCTGAACATAAGACGATGTCGCTCTCGGAACATCGTTGACGGAACCAATCCCCAACGTCCGTCCCTTTTTTTTAGGGACAACCTTAAAAACAAAAAATAAATTTTGTTAGTAAAAATTTAAAGTTAAATTAAATGAATATTTAAAAAAATTAAAATTTTAGAAAATTTACCTCCTCGTAAAGCTTATCCACTTCAGGTGTGGATAAGGTGACGGGTAATCCATCGGTGGACTGTTGGGTCAGCTGGGTCTGGCGTTCTTCAACCCGAGCAGCCAAATCGTTGTAGATTTGCTCGGACTTGCCATCTATAAATCGGCCCGCCTTGTTCTTGTGGGTCCTCTCGTAAAGTTGCATAAGAGACGAGAATTCTCCCGTCTCTTTGGCCTAAAAAAACATTTAAGAAAGTTGTTAATTAGAATATATATAAAAATATACTAAAAATTTAATATAATTAAATTTTTAATTACCATTTCCAAACGGACACCGGCGTGGGGTTTTTGGCCCGTAGTGTGAAGCATCGGCCCGTTCCCGTGCTCATCGACTGTGTTACGGGAGTTAGAGCAAGACTGGGCGATTCTAATGGAATCAGGAAGACGCCAATATCGGATGAGGCCATCCCAGACATCCGTGGTGAGCTCAGCGGGTTTGCCACGCTCATACCCCTTCACGATCCAGTCACCCTTCCAGTTGGAGACCGTGTCCAACAAGCGAACTTTCGCCTTCGCTTCAAACTTCTTTCTCACCCTCTCAGTGATCCCCAAGGCCCAATTATATTTTTGCTGTTGGAAAAAATAATTTATAATTAGTTTTTCAGAAAAAAATATATATATAAATAATAAAAAAATTTAAAGATATATATTTAATTAATAGAACTTACAGCGTAAATTTTGAACCACGTCTTTCTGACGTAGTGGGGCGTCGTTTTCCAGTTCGGATGTGCCATGGAGAAGTAACCTTTTATCGTATCGGTTACGTCCGATGCAAGACATCCGTCAATCCCCCACCTGAAAAATACAAATTTAAAATATAAATTATTTTTTAAAGTTATAAAAGAATTTAAAAAGAATAAAAAAATAATGAAACATACCATAAAGTTCCGTCCGGTCGGTCGGGGTCGATGACTGGTAAACCTTCTCTGCCTGGCAGACGGAGAATGTCCTCTACGGTGTACTGCGAGTAAGGAGCACTCGGAGGCACCATCAAATCGGGATGAATCTCGCCCGCGGGCATCGGAGGTGCCGGCATCGTAGGAGGCACAGGAGGAGGAGGCATCTGGGGAGGCACGTGAAGAACCGATGGTGCACTAGAAGAAGGAGATCCAATGACTCTCTGAGTGTACTGATTCTCGGGGACAGTCTCCTGACCCGAAGAACCGGGAGCTGAAGAAGACGACGGGTCTAAACGACTACCTGGCTCACCGAACATCTCTCTGTAATGGGCAGTAAGTCTACCTTTTCGAACCTGAGAAAAAAATTTAATTTTTTAAATTTTCGTGAACATATACTTCCCAACATTATCCACCTAATCAACACTAAATAACATAAGATCCGTAAACCTATCTAAATTCCCTATACTAACCACCTAATCTATCCTAAACTAATCAAACTAGAGAGGAATTAGCGAGACTTACCATTGCTACGAATTAGGGAAGAAGTGGAGAGGAAGTAGAGAGGAAAGACGGAGCGAGCTCGCTCGGGATATATATAAGATTACTTGTCCTCGTAATTTCCTCGTAAACTTACGAGGAATTACAGAGGCCCGCGTTTTCAGTTACGACGAAATAGCGACGAAATACAAAGGCCCGCGTTTTCGTTAACGACGTTTTTACGACGAAAAGGGTTACGTGGAATTAACGAGTTAACCAGTTACGAGGAATTAGCGAGCCTTTATTTTCTATAAATACCCACAACTTTCCTTCTCAAACCACACACACAAACTCACAAAACACACCCTATCTCAAATCACACTCCTCACCAAAATACTTTTCAAATTAGAAATATTTGAAAAAAAAAGAAGAAAAGAAGATATTAGAATTTATGTGGGTGAGACTTAAGTCTCGCCACATATAATTCCAGTATCTTTCTTTTTTTATTTTTTCTAGTTTTTATACTATGAGGAAGTAGCAAGTCCCGCTTTTCACCAATTTAGAAAATTTGGAAAAAAAAAGAAGAGAAGAAGATATTTGGAACTCATGTGGTCGAGACTTACGTAAGTCTCGCCAAATGTGATTCAAGCATCTTTCTTCTCTTCTTTTTTTAGTATTTTTAATATTTTCGTCGTAATATCGTCGTTAGTTTACGACTCTTTTACGACGATTTTGGCTTACGTGGAATTAGCGTGCCCCGCTTTTTTAATTTCGTCGTAAAGTCCTCGTGGCCTTACGAGGTGTTTACGACGAAATCATCCTACGTGGAATTAAAGAGTGCCTCCTTCGTCATTTACTTTACGTGGTATTTACGTCAATTTACCTTACGAGGTCTTTACGACGATTCTGTCCTACGTGGAATAAACGAGTGCCTCCTTCGTCATTTACTTTACGTGGTATTTACGTCAATTTACCTTACGAGGTCTTTACGACGATTCTGTCCTACGTGGAATAAACGAGGATTACGTCGTACATTCGACGTAAGATTACGAGGAATTAACGAGCAGTACGTTTAAATCCCTAAAATCCGAAACCCCAAACCCCAAAACCCCATATTCCTTATCTTCTACTTCATATATTCCAAACCCCATCTTTATTTTCATTCCAAACCACAATTCCCACATTTACTTATTTATAAAACAAACTCCCACAATTTCTTATTCATAAAACAAACTCCCACATTACCTTATTCATAAAACAAACTCTCACATTACCTTATTCATAAAACAAACTACACAAAATCAAATACATCAATCGGATACATCGACATTCTCGTCATCACTAGAAATATCATCATTTTCATTAAACTCGTCTTCTACAGCTTCGTCTGTGGCATCATCGGTAAGATCTTCGTATTCGTGATTATGCGGATCAATGAGAAGGATGTCATCAACTTCTTGTTCAGGTTCCTCGACTTCATTTATCTGTTCTTCTTGCAATGGTGGTTCTTCTCCACTGATGATTCGTCCTCGAGGTGTAACTTTGATCACTGCTAACCAATTTATACCCGAATCTCTCATCCGAGGGTATGGAAGGAAGCTAACTTGGTTCGGACCAGGTATCAATATCGTCAAGAATAGCAACTCCCGTTGCATGCACATCTCGGTGGCAGGTTGTATGGCGTAAGAAAGACTGGCCACAATGAATATTGTCTCCCTGACATTCCGAACGGACTAAATCCATCTGTGCATAATCCGAGATACACATTCCGGCTATTGCTAGCAAAATCCGGATGTACTTTGTTGAAATGTTTCCAGGCTCTTGCATCTGATGGATGAGTCATCTCACCATCCGTCTGAGTATGCTCGGCATGCCATCTCATCTTTGCAGCAGTCTGCTCTGATTGATACAATCTTTTCAATCTGTCTGTAATTGGTAGGTACCACATCCTTTGGTACGGTACCCTATTACGTCCCCGTCCTTGCGGCTTGAATCGTGGCTTCTTGCAGAATCGACATACTTCTAGCTTCTCATCATCTCCCCAATAGATCATGCAGTTGTCGATGCAGACATCTATCATCTCCGAAGGCAACCCAAGACTATAAACTAATTTCTGAATCTCATAATAAGAATCAGCAGACACATTGTCTTCCGGCAAATACTCTTTAAACAAGTCCGCCCATTCGTTCATGCAACTTTCAGGTAGATTGTGATCAGTTTTAATATTCATCATTCTAGCAGCCAACGACAATTTAGAGAGACCTTCTCTACAACCACTGTAAAGTGGTTGATTCGCCGCGTTTAACATTCCGTAAAACTTTTTTGCATCTATATTAGGTTCTTCATCTTCATCATGAGCTACGAATGCATCAGCTACCATATCATGAACCCTATCATAATCTACCATCTCCTCCTGATGGTAACTATGTTCATTATGCAAATGATGATTAACCGGTTCTTCCTGAAAATTGCTATTACTACTACTAGCTTCATTCTGATCATAATTATAACCTTCCCCATGTTGAAACCAGATATAGTAATTTGGCGTGAAACCTCTATTTATTAAATGCTTCCAAACATTTTCACGGTTTGCCAATTTCGAATTGTTGCATTTCCGACAAGGACAGAACATCTTACCACTTTCTTGGGCGAGCGGTGTTGAATCTGCTTGGTGCATAAATGTCTCCAGCCCCGCAAGGTATTCTTTCGTCACTCTCCCGTTAGCATCTCTATGCATATACATCCAATTCCGCAACTCGTAAATAGTCCCAGAGCCAGCCATTTTTTTTTCACGTTTTTTGTTGTTGGTGTGTTTAAAATGATGTTCCAACATCCATATTTAGAGAAAATTTCGAATCTGGTAGTTGTAATTTTACTATGAAATTACGACGAAAATTAATTGTATGGCCAAAAAAAAAACGTGAGCCACCTACCAAGTTGGTGGATTCAAAATTTCCTCGTTAAGTACACGTAAAATATTTCGTCGTAAAGCACTCGCGAAATTTACGTGGCTTTTACGAGGAAAAACTATTTCCTCGTAAAAGCCACGTCAATTTACATCGTCTTTACGACGAATATTTTTTGTCGTTACCTTACGACGAAATAACGATGCTTTTCTTTCTCAACGTACTTTCCTCACAAAATCAACGTTTTTTTACGAGGATTATTTTTCCTCGTTAAACTTCCTCGGTAAAGATACGTTTTCTTGTAGTGATGCCGTCTTTTTTTAAGTGAAAAATAGTAATCTTACATATGTTTAATGTAGTTTTTCCATTTTTTTATGCTGTATGTTTACATATTTTTTACAATTTTCGAAAATAAGTAATATTAAAATGTAAAACTATATTTTATGCCACGTGTCAGATTTTGGGAGAATTTTTTTCCGCTGATTTGGACGCCCTATGGAGCCTCAAAAGCTCCCTTTTATTAGTAGAGACTAGGGATTAACCCGGGCTACGCCCGGGATTTTTATGTTTTTTTTCAATTTAAGTTGTTAAATTATTTATATTTAGGTTATGATATATATTTATATAAATGTTAAGATGCATGTCATAATTAAAATTTATTTTTAAATTTTAACACATTAAATTAACATATTTTTTACTATTTAAATATTTTTTTGGAATTTGTTGGCTATCTAGTTATCATATTTAGCAAAATTATCTGTTGAGTGTTGGAATAAATGTTTTAGATATTTAATCAAACTGCAGAGTATTTTCGGATCGACCATATGCTAAACAATCGATCGATCCGTAAAAAGATGGTCGATCTCCTTAGCCAGGTAAGTACAATTTTAGCAAAAATATCTTTGATTTTTAAATATTAAGTATATAACTATTCTTTTGAATATTGTTTTTTTGAATTGTATTTCTGATTAAGTCATTGTATTATAATGTTTATGTAAATATTTTTTGTGATGTTTGAATTTGTGTTGTTCGTATACTTAACCTAGATGATATTGATGTTTAACAATTTATTGTTTTCTGGAAATAGAAAATAATGATATATCAAAACATATCTAATACTTATTAAATGATAGTATAATGTAAATTACATCCATTATTTGAAAATACCATTTGTTGTTTTATTTTATTTTTAAATCAGAAATTCTTTTTATTTAAAAACATTATCATATATAGTATAATAGTTTAAGTTTGGAAGATTAATATATATATATATATAGATATATAAATTATGTATATTTTAAAAAAAAAATTAAGAAATTATATATTGAGTAACTGAATAAAAGCTGAATTTCTTATCTTGAAAATCAAATAATTATATTTTTTTCTTATGTTATACTCACCAATCCATCATTGATATTTATAACTCAGTATGTTTTTAAAAAAATTTAGTTTTAAGGAATAAACAAATTTAATAAATTAAATTCATCACCTATAATGTTCTGTAAACTATATTTGAAAACTCTCTAAAATTGTATTTTAAGCATAATATTACTATTATATAATTTAAGTTATTTTAAGCATAATATATGCTAAACCAACTTAAATTATATTTACAATAGGACCATCCTAAACCGGTTAATAAACCAAAAACAATACTAAACCAACATGAATCAATACCTGATTCGGCGAGAAAGGAAGTGTTTCGGGATAAACGCTTGAATGGTTATTAACTGTAATGGTTTGATCATGAAAGAGTTACTATGAATATTAACAATAAAATTATGGATTAGATTAATTTAAAATTGTAAGAATACCTTTGAGTCTATGAAAAGCAATTCAATTCCCATGAATAAGTTTGGCTTTTGGAAGTTGCGGGTTTTCCAACAATGAATCCACCTAACAAAAAGTTCGTTGTTATAAAAAATCTCTTTCAAGGTCATTAAAGGTTTTTGGGACGGCAAGAGTTGATGGTGGAACCATTTTTTTGCTCGAGTGCTTTGAAGTTTTCCTTGATAGTGTGAGGTTGATGTTGATGGAATAATGAGTTTTATAGAGACTTTCTTGATGTAAAACTACACATTTTTATTTTTTTGTTTAATGTGGTATTTCTATTTTAATATAGTTTACTACCATTTTAAGATAGATGTACATTTTAAGATAGATGTTTAAATCTTAATGTACTTTTCCATTTCTTATATTTTTTATTTACATAATATCTATATTTTATATTTTAAAATAGATATTTAAATCTTAATGTACATTTTCCATTTTTTTCAATTGTGTATTTACTTATATTATATATTTTCCATTTTAAGATAGATGTTTAATGCTTCATGAACTTTTTCCATTTTTTTTTAAAATTGTGTATTTACTTATTATTATATATATAATTCATATATTATATATTTACATTATTCACTTATTATTTATTTTCATGTTTATGTATTTCCATTTCTTGTATTTTTTATTTACTTAATGTCTCTATTTTACATTTTAAGATAGATGTTTAAATCTTAATGTATGTTTTCCATTTTTTTAAATTGTATATTTCCATTTGTTATACTTTCTATTTACGTAATATCTGTATTTTAAATTTTAAGATATATTTTTAAATCTTAATGTAATGTTCCATTTTTTAAATTGGGGATTTACTTATATTATATATTTACTTAATATTTTTTATTGTGTATTTATATTTCTTATATTTTCTATTTACTAATAATTTTATAATTTAAGATAGATTTACATTTTAAGATAGATGTTTAAATACTAATGTAATTTTTCCATTTTTTTCAAATTGTGTATTTTCCTTTTTTTGAACTTTCTATTTGCGTAATATCTATATTTTATATTTTAAGATAGATGTTTAAATCTTAATATACTTTTTCCATTGTTTTTAAGTTGTGTATTTATTTTTCTTATACTTTCTATTTTCTTAATATCTATATTTTACATTTTAAGATAGATGTTTAATATTTAATGTACTCTTTCCATTTTTAAAATTGTGCATTTACTTATTATTGTATATATAATTCGTATATTAATATATTTATAATATTTAATTATTATTTATTTTTCTATATATTTATTATTTCTCTTTCTTATACTTTATATTTATTTAATATCTATATTTTATATTTTATATTTTAAGTCTCAATGTATTTTTCATTTTAATGTAAAACGGTAATATTTAATAGAAGAACTTGGACAAATAGTCAAATAGTTATATTTATGTTTTTTATTTTTTTATAAAATGATAATGTTACATTATGGAGATAAGCCGTTTTTTCTAGTGTAAAATGGTAATCTTACATATGTTTAATATAGTATTTTCATATTTTATGTTGTATGTTTACATATTATTTATTATTTTCAAAATTATATATAATGTTTTTTTTACAAAATAGTAATGTTACATTATGGAGATAAGACGTCTTTTTTTTAGTGAAAAATAGTAATCTTACATATGTTTGATGTAGTTTTTCCATTTTTTATGTTGTATGTTTACATATTATTTTTAAAAAAATAAAAATGTAAAATGGTAATCGTACATATGTTTAATGTAGTATTTCTATTTTTATGTTGTATGTTTACATATATTTATTATTTTCCAAATTATATATAATGTTTTTTTTTTTTTATAAGACGGTAATGTTACATTATGGAGATAAGCCGTCTTTTTTCAAGTGAAAAATGATAATCTTACATATGTTTAATGTAGTTTTTCCATTTTTTATGCTGTATGTTTACATATTATTTATAATTTTCGAAAATTAGTAATATTAAAATGTAAAACTATATTTTATATCACGTGTCATCTTTCGGAAGAAGTTTTTTTTGCTGATGTGGACCCTCTATGGAGCCTCAAAAGGTCACTTTTATTAGTAAGGATTTCGAAAGTAAGTAATATTAAAATGTAAAACTATATTTTATGCCACGTGTCATCTTTCGGGAGAAATTTTTTCCACTGATGTGGACGCCCTATGGAGCCTCAAAAGCTCCCTTTTATTAGTAGAGATATGTTTAATGTAGTTTTTCCATTTTTTATGTTGTATGTTTACATATTTTTTACAATTTTCGAAAATTAGTAATATTAAAATGTAAAACTATATTTTATATGCCACGTGTCATCTTTCGGGAGAAATTTTTTTCGCTGATGTGGACGCCCTATGGAGCCTCAAAAGCTCCCTTTTATTAGTAGAGATTAGTAATATTAAAATGTAAAACTATATTTTATATCACGTGTCATCTTTCGGGAGAAGTTTTTTTTGCTGATGTGGACCCTCTATGGAGCCTCAAAAGGTCACTTTTATTAGTAAGGATTTCGAAAGTAAGTAATATTAAAATGTAAAACTATATTTTATGCACGTGTCATCTTTCGGGAGAAATTTTTTCCACTGATGTGGACGCCCTATGGAGCCTCAAAAGCTCCTTTTATTAGTAGAGATATGTTATAGTTTAATTTTTTTTTCCATTTTTTTATGTTGTATGTTTACATATTTTTTACAATTTTTGAAAATTAGTAATATTAAAATGTAAAACTATATTTTGCCACGTGTCATCTTTCGGCAGAAATTTTTTCCGCTGATGTGGACGCCCTATGGAGCCTCAAAAGCTCTCTTTTATTTTACATTATTTTATATCACGTGTCATCTTTCGGGAGAAGTTTTTTTTGCTGATGTGGACCCTCTATGGAGCCTCAAAAAGTCACTTTTATTAGTAAGAATTTCGAAAGTAAATAATATAAAATGTAAAACTATATTTTATGCCACGTGTCATCTTTTGGGAGAAACTTTTTCACTGATGTGGACGCCCTATGGAGCTTCAAAAGCTCCATTTTATTTGTAGAGATATGTTTAATGTAGTTTTTTCCATTTTTTTATGTTGTATGTTTACATATTTTTTACAATTTTCGAAAATTAGTAATATTAAAATGTAAAACTATATTTTTTATGCCACGTGTCATCTTTCGGGAGAAATTTTTTCGCTGATGTGGACGCCCTATGGAGCCTCAAAAGCTCCCTTTTATTAGTAGAGATTTCACTTCTAGTTTTTATATTTTTATCAATATTTGTATATTATATCTTTTGATGGGACAGTGCAACTATATATTTTTATACATCTATCAATACCGTAAACACTAAAGCTTTCCTCGGAATCTCCGAATGACGAAGAAGAAGCTCACCCCTTTGGAAGATCCACCGACGGCATCTTCAACCGACGACGATCAAGTCGAGGCCTTGTCCGGAGACGATGAAAAAGAACAGATCTCCGACGATTCTTCCTCTGACCATCTCATGAATCCAGTCGCCATCCCATCCGTCCGCGAAGAGATCCAAATCTGAGAAGCCGATCGCCGTCACCAAACCCAAGGCGGTGAAGAAGCGGCCGATCGAAACGACCTCCGTCAGTGCAAAACGGGCCAGAATTGCAGAGGAGGCGAAGAAAACCGTCGTCGTTTCAGAGGCTGTGGAGCGAGGAAGATGAGGTCTCTTTGCTTCAAGGTATGATCGATTTCAAAGCTGATTCGGGGAAGAGTCCGTACGAGGACATGGATAGGTTTTACGAACTCGCCAGCAAGTCGATTAGCTTCGAGGCTAGTAAGATCCAGTTCGTGGATAAGATTAGGTCTTTGAAGAGGAAGTATATGGGGAAAGCCAAGCACGGTGCTGAGTCCTTGACTAAAGCTCATGATATTGACTGTTTGAAATTGGCCACGTGTATTTGGGGATTGGCTCTCGAATCTAATTCGAGTGCGAAGAAGCTTGGTAAAGAAGAAGAAGAAGAAGTTGTGGCTCCTGAATCTGCTAATGGTGACAAAGTAGAAGAAGATAGGGAGGTCTTGGTTAGTGGTGGCGAAAAGGATAAGGAAGGTTTGATTAATGGAGGAGGAGCTTCCAAGTCTCATGGTGTGAGAGCAGATGACTGGTTTGAAGACTCGTTTCTTGTAGGATCTATTGCAGGTTTAGGTGTGAGTGAACAGTTTGTGAAACAGAAATGGAGCATGGTGACAGTGGAGACGAAGAAGAGGATGGAAGAGAAGTGGAAGTTGTTGCAGGCCAAAGAAATGGAACTGGTGCTGCACAAGACTGACTTTATGCGTGAGATAGGCTCTGTCATTGCTGAAGCATCTTAAGAAGAAGAAGCTATTAGTATATAATGGTTTATCGGTTAGAACAGAAACGGAGCAGGGTTGCTATGTCTCTTTTGTTGTGTAATTTAGGACTTCCCTTGTCTTCCTACTTAAGTTTCTGGTTTGCTAGTTGATCTTGTGAACTCATTTTTTGGATTGTTGCTTGCTTATGTACACGTAAGTAAGTTCTGCCAAATTCGGGTAATTAGCTACAAGACTTTCTTTTGTAAGACACGTTAGCCAACATTAAGATCTCGAGGTCTGTCTTAAACAGATTTTACAGGCCTTTGATTCTCTTTAAAAAAAAACCTTTAGCCAGGTGAAAAAAAAAATATCTATCAATACCGAAATTACATTGAGTTCCTTTTTTAAACTCACTATGTAACTTTATTTTATATATATGTGGAAACAATAATATATATCTCTTTTGTATCATAAAAATTAATATGTTTATTTATTGTAATAGTAGATGTTGTTGCATCTACTTGCTAATCATGTACTTATTATACTATAAAAAACTTCATAAACTATAATTATTTTGATTTTGATTTTGATATTAGTCACATTAATATGCGACGTTTTACATGATTGAGATTATGTGCGTTTAAAATCATTAAAACATGTTGTAAATATATTTTGTCAGTAAAACCACATAGATTGAAGATCTTTATTTTTTGAAAAATATTCGTGATATATCTCTTAATTTATGTAGTTTTATATAAAAACATTTCATTTAATAAATGTAAGTAAAATAATAAATAGAATTGGTGTGTAAAAAAATAGAAAAAAAATGACAAGAAACATAAAATGACAAGAACAAAAAATATAGCTAAGGACTATACTAAAGGGGAAAAGATCTAAGAGTGACAAATATATGAATAGTAATGGTAGAACGAGACGTAAAGAATACACAACAATGTAAAAGTAATGTGTGTTGAGATGGACAATGAGGAACCAATATGTAATAAAGAATTTGGGGTGATAATAAATAATTTTACTATGGAGAGGAAGACAGCCGATTTCAAGACTCCCAGTGAATAAAATATTTTATTTACTATCTATAATTTTATATTGCGGGGTTTTCCCAACAATGAATTACCCACCTACAAAAGTGTGTTGTTTTAATAAAAAAAAATCACATCAATGTCATTAAAGGTTTCTGGAACGGCAAATTTGATAGTGAACCATTTTAGATAGATTATTGCTCGAGAGTGCTTTTAGAAATTTTGCTATAGCATACGGTGTGAGGTTGATTGGGAAGATAAGAAATAGTAATAATGAGTTTTATAGGGACATTCTTGATGTAAAATTATACATTTTTTTTGTTTACTGTGGTTATTCCATTTTTTTATAATTTAATTCTATCTGACCATTTAAAGATAAAAGTACATTTTAAGATAGATGCTTAAATCTTAGGTACTTTTTTTCCATTTTTTAAAATGTTTATTTCCATTTTCCTTATATTTTTATTTTACGAATACAATAAATATAGAATAATCGAAATTTTCTAATTTATTTAAACAATAAGAATATGTTAAATATTAGTAATGCACTTTTTCCATTTTTTTAAATGGTGTATTTACTTATAGTATATATTTTTTTTTCATTTTAAGATAGAATGTGAAATAAAAAAAATGCTTGATGAACTTTTTCCATGAACTTTTTTTTTTCCATTTTTAAAAAAATAGTGTATTTAACTTATTATTACATAATATAATTCATATATTATATTTTACATTATTTTTACTTATTATTTATTTTCATGTATAGGTTATTTCCATTTTCTTGTACTTTTAATTTACTTTCATATCTATAGGTTACATTTTGTTAGATAGATGGTAAATCTTACATGTATGTTTTTCCATTTTTAAATTGTATATTTCCATTTGTTATACTTTCTATTTACGTAATATCTATATGTTAAATTTTTAATATGTTTTTTAATAATAATTAAAAATGTAATTTACCATTTTTAAATTGGTATTCACTTATATTATATATTACTTATTATTTATTTTTCTTTATATTGTGTATTTCTATTTCTTATACTTTCTATTTACTAATAATTTTATATTTTAAGATTGATTTACATTTAAGATAGATGTTTAAATACTAATGTACTTTTTTTTTCCATTTGTTTTATAATGGGTAATATTTCCTTGTCTAAATACTTTTCTATTAAGTAATATTTATATTTTACATTTTAAGATAGATGTTTAATATTTAATATTCTCTTTTCATTTTTATTAAAATTGTGCATTTACTTATTATGGTATATATAATTCGTATATTTATATATTTATAATATTTACTTATATTTATTTTTCTATATATTGAGTATTTCTCTTTCTTATACTTTATATTTAGTTAATGTATATATTTTATATTTTAAGATAGATGTTTAAATCTTTACGTATTTTTCTATTTTTAATGTAAAACGGCAATGTTTAATAGAAGAACTGGGACAAATAGTCAAATAGTTATATTTAAGGTTTTTTTTTTTTTTTTTAATAAAATTCTAATGTTTCATTATGAAGGATAACCCGTTTTCTTAGTGAACAATGGTAATCTTACACATGTTTAATGTAGTTTTTGTCCATTTTTTTTATGTTGTAATGTTTTTTACATATTATTGTTATTTGTAAATGTTAAAATGGTAATTTACATATGTTTAATGGAGTATTTCCATTTTTATGTTGTATGTGTTACATATTATTTATTATTTTCCAGGAAATTATAATATAATGTTTTTTTTACAAAATAAGTAATGTTAATTATGGAGAAAACGAAAGGACCCGTCTTTTTTTAGTGAAAATAGTAATCTTAATAGTTTAATGTAGTTTTTTTTCATTTTTTAATGTTTGTATATGTTACATATTTTTTCGAAAAATAAAAATGTAAAATGGTAATCTTACATATGTTTTAATGTAGTATTGCCATTTTTATGTTTATGTTGTTACTTATATTTATTATTTTCGAAATTATATATAATTGTTTTTTGTTTTTTTTTATTCAACGGTAATGTTACATTATGGAGATAAGCCGTCTTTTTTTTAAGTGAAAAATAGTCATCTACATATGTTTAATTTGTTAGTTTTTTTACATTTTTTTTTATGCTGTATGTTTACCTATTTTTTACTAATTTTCGAAAATACGTAATATTAAAATGTAAAACTATATTTTAAATGCCATGTGTCATCTA